>NC_056744.1:760769420-760921920 GCF_019279795.1 Protopterus annectens
CGCGTAAAGTAGATCCATTTTACTTCCCTTTATATTCAATATTAACACTTCTAGATACTTCCTAAATAATTTTGCTCCATTTCCTGGAATCCAGCACATATTTTCAAACATTTATATATGGATCTCTATTAAATAATTAAAATGTACTTACCTGAAACACCTATTCATCGACACAAAAATAGTGAAATTCACTTCTGCAAAAGACAAAATCTTTCCTTGGTTAAGGATGTCACTGGCCAAAACTTTCCCCTTTTCCCCACTGTGCAATCTTGAAGTTGATATATATAGTTGGGGGGGGGGGGAGGATACATCCCCCTACTTTGGTGGGTTTGGTTTAGTGAAATGTGTGCTGTGGTGTTTTGGTGGATGATTACTTACCCTTGCAAAATTTTTGATGTTGACTGACGTGTGTTTCGCTGTTCCAGTATCAATGAATACGTGTTCAAGCAAAGTTTATTTTGATTATTTAATATAGACCCATATATATATATATATATATATATATATATATATATATATATATATATATTCAGAAATGGCCTTGTACATCATACCTTTATCGTCCCTGAATGAGTGAATATACCCTAAGTATTACAATAACATTTCTCTGTAAGTTTGCCGTACATCATACCTTTATGTCCCTGAATGAGTGAATATACCCTAGGAATTACAATAACATTTCTCTGTAAGTTTGCCGTTCTCCTTCTTTTTTCTTTTAAGCTATAATTTGCTCGTACTGTGTATCACTTTGTGTTTAATCTAATAATATCATTTAATAAAACCAGGCAACAAGTTGCTTGCAGTAAAAGGTAAACGCTCCTAATTCAGACGACAGTGTATCATAAATAAATTAACCACAAAAAGGAGCGAAATGGCTTTGCAGTAAAAAATCCAGTTCCCAATGTAAAATAACAAAAACAAAAACAGCAAACCTCTATTTCCAAAGTAAAACAGCTTTTTCAGCTCATAAAAGTAGTATGCTGCAAAGTAAAGCAAGTGTAGCTGGTTCTTCAACCCAAAAAGAATCGCACAAAAGTATAATCCAAACGAGAACTTTAATAGCTAGCTAGAGTTAAGCGCTTTCACCAAATGGCTTTTTCAAAACTTCAACAACTGCCATTAAAAACAAAGCATTTAAATATACAATGGAAGAAGTTCATTGGTGCACATGACATAGTTAATTGACTTAAACTCTAGTTCATTTACATATATACAGAAATCCTTCTGATATACTTCTAAAATACATTTTAAAAAGCTAAGATAGTTTATTCATCATAATACAGAAGGACATAGTATAAATACACATCTATGACCTAAAACAAATGTAAAATGAGATAGTGAAATGTTATAAAAAGTTATAAAACATCCATAGTGTAGCATGAAGAGGAAAAAAGGGTAAAATACGATTGATTCAAGTGTAACTATATAAAAATGCTCCATAAAAGTCTATATAAGTCTATATGTGCAACAGGGTTCAGATACATGATAGTACATGAATTAAAAAGTAGTGCAGGTAGGTATGTGTATAAAAAGGGGGGGGGGGCAACTAAGTGTGTAAACTAAAAACATTTTGCTTACACAGTAAAAGGTAAAACCTGAACTCCATCAATGACACCAGGGAAAATGTCTGCTCAGAGAGGGGGACAATCCACCTCAGTAGACAATGGTGATACAGGTAGGCGTGTGTATGGGAAGGGAGAAATAACTAAGTAGGGGGTCTAAAAACCCTTTTCTTACGTAGTAATAGTTTAACCTGGACTCTATCATTGACACCAGGGAATTTGTCCGCTCTAAGGCGGACAATCCATCTCAGTTCACATTCCAATAAATGTGAATCAACATCTCCACCTCTGAGATTAGGTTCAACTTGTTGTAGTACACTAAAGTTAAAGTAATGGTCAGGTCCTGTATTTCTAACATGTCTGGCAAGTGCATTATGATCAGATGCTATCCTAATGTTGTAAACATGTTCTCTTATACACACGCCTACCTGTATCACCATTGTCTACTGAGGTGGATTGTCCCCCCTCTCTGAGCAGACATTTTCCCTGGTGTCATTGATGGAGTTCAGGTTTTACCTTTTACTGTGTAAGCAAAATGTTTTTAGTTTACACACTTAGTTGCCTCTCCCCCCTTTTTATACACATGAACTAGAGTTTAAGTCAATTAACTATGTCATGTGCACCAATGAACTTCTTCCATTGTATATTTAAATGCTTTGTTTTTAATGGCAGTTGTTGAAGTTTTGAAAAAGCCATTTGGTGAAAGCGCTTAACTCTAGCTAGCTATTAAAGTTCTCGTTTGGATTATACTTTTGTGCGATTCTTTTTGGGTTGAAGAACCAGCTACACTTGCTTTACTTTGCAGCATACTACTTTTATGAGCTGAAAAAGCTGTTTTACTTTGGAAATAGAGGTTTGCTGTTTTTGTTTTTGTTATTTTACATTGGGAACTGGATCTTTTACTGCAAAGCCATTTCGCTCCTTTTTGTGGTTAATTTAATAATATCATTTTGCAAAAAATGAGTTTCTTGTAAATGAACCACTTGTGTTTTATCGATTTTAAATACTTAACCAAACAATTTCTCTTATTATAACAGTTGAGGTAATTTATATTTAAAGAATAAAAAATGATCAGGAAGGCGTCTTTAATCGGTCATAGTACATTTGCCATTGCTAATTATTATTTATTGTATTTATTTATTCATTAGCATTTGTTTACTGGGAAAGTACACTGGGCCAGTCGAAGCCCATTGTCAGTGGAGGCCTGGGGAAAAAAATCTCTACAGTTCAAAATAGTTGGACAATATATAATAACAGAAACAGTTAGTAAAACAATGGTATAGTACAAACATACAATAGAATACATTGTAATATGAGATTATATAATGCAGAGGAATAAGCACAAGGCACATGTAGTAGACTGAACAGTACAATTCAAATACAATTCATGCTATTTTGAAAGTATAGGATAATCAGTCCTGTGAGGCATGAATTTTGAGCTGGAGTAACCATTTGATAGACTTAGGTGAGACTTTTACTATATGTAGTCATTAATTAGTAAGGAAGGATTAGAAGGAAGGAAGACATTATAAACGATGAACAGGACTTAAGTAGGAGTCAGGTTGTGATTTTTGAAGGAGACATTACTTGTGGTTCTAATAGGTAATGGGAGAGATATAATTACTGTTCTGTGATCCTATAATAAACCAGTCCTTAACAGTACAGCATTGTTAGTATATTAGTTAAAGCAAAAATGCATACACTTTAAGTATTTAGGTTGCTTCATTAATCCAATGTGACTGAAATCTTTTACATATTAATATTTATTTCATTTATTTATTTAACATTTGGTTACCAAGATGGTCCAGCTGGACAGGTATGTTCATTTTCAGTGGAGTCCTGGGGAAAAAAGCTCCAGAGAAATTATTACATAATAAGAGCAATATTTATATACCAATCAAGGTACAGCTGTGGTAAGGTTAACATGCAGGTAATACAGAGATAAGTACAAGTATATAAGTATAGAAAGGTTAACATGCTAATAATATAGAGATAAGTTATGTCTTTACAGACGTATAATTTAGTATAGTATAGGCATGCAGGCAATATTACAGTATGTACAAAGAGAGAGGGTGTAATACAGTATCATGTGTTTGACAAAGCTAGGGGAGTACCCTTATAGTAACTATTATAGACTATGGGGATATTGGAAATGGAAATGTAGTGAACTGTTAGGCAGAAATGAAGAGTATATGACTATACAGTATGAAGTATATTTTTATTTTACATTTGTTAACCGTGGGTGTCTGACTGAGCCGAAAAGGCCATTTTTCAGCAGAGGCCTGGGGAGAAAAACTCCACAATGAAAGATTACAGACACATTTAGTTATTTAGACATGATCAGTATACACACAAATTACAAGAGACATGTTTTTACATTGGTATGCAGCACATAAACAGTTACAGTGGAGAGAACAAACAAAAAAATATTAATTTTAAAAATAAAGGTAATTAATAGATTTGTGGTGTATAGCTGAAATTTGGAACATAGGTAGAATACATACATAGTACACAGGTACAGTACATACATTGCAGATTAGCCAGTGTTTGTGAGTAAGATTGAAAACTATTATCAAGTGCTCTAGATTTTGTGTGTATATGTTATCCGCTTTCACTAGCCTGGGGAGCAATCATGGCACTGCCAACTTTGCTTGAGATGTTGCCTGATGAGGTCTTTAAAGGAGGCTTTGAATGTTGTGTTTTGAATGCTATAAGGGACAGAGTTCCATTCTTTAGCCACTAAACTACTATATGGTGCATCTCCAAAGCTATTGGAGCTGTTGGTGACTTCTAGTAGTAGTTTACTTGATGATCTAAGAGGCCTTTTGGCTGAGTGATGTTGTACTAGGTTTTTGAGGGCAGGACACTTACTGGGGGGGGGGTAATGGATAGAATGACAGAGGCAGAGCTGATTGTAAGTTAGGAGGTTGGGCAGTTCAAGCCAGTGGAACTGTCTCAAAGCAGTACAGTGATGAGTTCTATATGAGCAATTTGCAGCAAAGCGGGCAATTCTGTTATAGCAGGCTTCCATTTTGCTTAGTTCAGTTTTGTTGAGATTAGTCAGAATGGGAGATGAATAGAGTAGGGTGGATAGAAGTTGGGAGCGAGCAATGGCTGATCTTGTGCTGTTGGTAACAAATGGTTTGATACGGTAGAGTGACACCAGTTTGGCATGTACTTTTTTAATAGTTAAGTTGAGATGACTATCAAATTTTAGGTGGGAGTCTATGGTTATTCCCAATAGCTTAGCCTGTGCCACTGGAGCAATTGGAGTAGCATTTGTGGAGTAGATAGTGAATTGACTGTTAGTGTTTTTGTTAGAACTGGTTATAATCATAAGCTGAGTTTTCTTTGGATTGAGGATAAGTTGGGCTTTGGTAAGGTAGTTTTCACCATCAGAGAATGCTAGCTGAGTTGTTTGCAGGAGGGTGGGAATGTTTTGTGCAGCACAGATTAAGGTAGTGTCATCTGCATACTGAATTATAGATGCATGCTGTGTGGAGGTATGGAGGTCATTTGTGAAGACTGTGAATAGTAGTAGTCCTAAGATAGAACCCTGTGGGACTCCTATAGTTATGGGCAGCTGAGGAGAGAGAGAATTTTCCCATTTTACAGCTTGGTACCTGTCAGTTAAGTAGCTTTGGAACCAGGTAAGAGTGGAATTTGATAGATGATATTGGTTTAGTTTGTTTAGCAGGATTTGGTGTGAGACTGTGTCAAATGCTTTGGACATATCCAAAAGAAGAGTTGACACTTGTAGGCCTTCATTTTTGAGACGGTTTACTGTGTCTGTGAAGCAGAGGAGGGCTGTAGTGGTACTATGGGCAGGTCTGAAACCATGCTGAGTAGGTGACAGGATGTTACTGTCTAGGAGATAGTTTAGCATCTGGGTATGGATGCATTTTTCTAGGATTTTGGCCGGGGGGAGAGTAAAGCAATGGGTCTGTAGTTATTAAGTTCACTGGAGGTCCCGCCTTTATGTATGGGTGTAACATAGGATATTTTCCAGAGTTTGGGCACATAGTTTTCAACAATTGATCTGTTTATGAGAGTGGAGACTGGGATAGCAATAGCATCTGCTGTGAGTTTCAAGAAATAGCTGGTGTGTAGGTCTGCTGCTGTTTGATGAGGTTTTTAGTTTGGAGAGCATGCTTTTGATTGAAGTGGTGGAAACTGTTTTGAGGGTAAAGCTTGTATTAGTGTTATTTGTGTTGGGGGGATAGTGAGGAAGGAACTGTCCTGTGATACTAAGGATAGAATTGAGTTCACAAAGTGGGAGTTGAATTGTGTTTCAATGGGAACTTTAGTGTCAGGGTTGGTTGGTTTGAGGGTAGCCTTTTGGGTGGATTTTAGTAGCTGGTTTACATTTTTCCAAAATTTTTGTGGGTTGTGTTGGTATTTAGTTTGTAATGTTGTGTAGTAAGATTTTTTTGTCCAGCCTAATGCATTTTTTTGCACGGTTGCGCAGTTCTTGGTACTTAGTTAGGCTTTGTGTTTCTTTGTTGTTTGATAGTAAAGCCAGACAGTGTCTCTGGACTTGAGGATTTGTTTGGTTTCTTTACTGAGCCAAGGGTTTGTAGAGGTTCTAACCTTAATTTTGGGCAATAGAGCAACAGCGTCTAGGTGTTGTAGAAATGTTTTGTTGAAATATATATGTTTATTATCTGGTATAATAACAAATTAGGAGTAAAATAATATGATTCCAGCAGCTTGCGGAAGAATAGTCAATTATGAAAATTAAAGCAGTGGCTATATATCTGGGTACTTGGTTTGAAATTATAAGTGATTGGTCAGTGGATTATAATGTAATTTTTTTCTTTAGCATAAATATTTGATGAAGGAAAGCAGGTATATATGATTTTTGTACAAAAAGCACAAAAAGAATTTAAGAAGACTTGAGAAAGAAATCTTCCTCATTAAAAGATTTTACTGTTAGCTTCATATAAACTTTTTTTTTTTTCTTTTCAATGCAGATCGTAATTACATCTCTCTACCAGTCTTCCAAGAATTAGCACATGAGTTGTTTGGTTATCTTACAATAATTAGCCTTGATCCCGCACTTCAGCCATAACCATCCCACTGATAATATTTAAATATTAATTCTCAGTCAGGAAGCACTATGTAACTTGTTGGATTACTCCTTTATCTCAAAAGTTCAACAGTGTCAAAGTTATTATTAACATATAATCTTCAGTGTTACTGCACATTAATGTTTTTAAACATTGAACACAATCATATTATAGCAATCTAAAATGTTGCATGGATATTGAAATGTCCTCATCCAGTAAGTATACACACAACAGTAAAAGTCAAAAGACCAAGCCTTCTAGGTCTCATATTGGATTTTTAAGTACTCGCTAGATGGTCACAGCCACTACCAAAATATAGGATACAGTAATTCAGAATATAACCATGCATATTATGTATTATGGTATAGAAAACCAGAAATATTTTGCCTTTCTGTATCCTGCATGTTCTGATCTGAATGTCCTGAGGCAGAATTTAAACAAGGGCCCTGCAGGGTTATATTGACAAGTAACAAAAAGTTTTTTTCCCCCTAAAAACTAGAGAAATGTATTTATTTATTTTGTTTACTGGGGTAGTAGATTGATCAGAATCGACCATTTGCAGGCACAACCTGGAGTTCTTGGAAAAACCTGTTCTTTTAGTATACGTGTAGGTGATGGAAGGTATTGGTTAGTTATTATTGTTAAAGGTAGAGAATTCCAGACTTGGTTACAGAGAAAAAGTACACACTTTGCCCAACAAATTTGGATCATCTGTACTCAGTAGTAAGTTGTTTGTTCTCAGACCTAAGAGACCATTCTGGAAGAGAGGTATAAAATATTGAGTTGAGGGCAGAACATGCAGCTGGTTTATAAATAATTTTATATGCCATTATTAGTTGAAGGTAGGTGAGGTGTTGTGGAAGTTCCAGCCAGCTGAGAGAATGCAGACTGTACAGTGGTGAGCAAACTGCTTTGCATTAGTGGCAAGTGTAGCAATTTTGTTGAAGCACATTTCAAGCATAGCTTATAGGATAGTTTGTATATTAATAAGCATAGTAGTGTCATACAAGAGTGAACATAGGAGGTAGGTGGTAACAAGGGTGTGTTTAGTGGATGTGTTTAGGAATTGTTTATGGGGATAGAGAATTTCTAATTTCTAATTTTTGTAATACTATTTTGGATATGCAGATCAAATTGAAGGTTTTCATCAGCTGTTACTCTTAGTACATTACTATGAGAAACTACTTCAATTATTGTGTTATTTTGGGAGAATATTGTGAATTAGGCTTTATTTAGAAGAGGAGTTTTGAATGTGAAAAGGAGGAGCTTGGCTTTATTGAGGGTTAAGTCATGGTTGGTTGTTAGTAAGCCACGTCTCAATGGAGGTAAAGGCTTCTTGAGTAAGTTGTTGGAGTTATTAGAAGAGCAGATGATAGTTGAGTCATTTGCATGTTGTGTAAGTGAGCTCTGACAGGAGAAAATGTGAAGGTTATTTATGAAAATATTGAAAAGAAGAGGGCTAAGTGTAGAGCCTTGGGGAACTCCAGTGGTATTATGTAGATATGGGGACAGACAATCTTGCCATTTTACAGCCTGTTGTCTTTTTGATA
This sequence comes from Protopterus annectens, assembly GCF_019279795.1. NCBI lineage: Eukaryota > Metazoa > Chordata > Ceratodontiformes > Protopteridae > Protopterus > Protopterus annectens. The sequence goes on from NC_056744.1 coordinate 760,777,602, forward strand.
AGTAGCTGGATTGCCATTTGAGAGAAGAGGAAGAAATACAAAAATTAGTTAGCTGTTGTAGGAGTAGAGGATGAGAGGCAGTGTTGAAGGCCTTGGATAAGTCAAGAAATAATGAAGAACACATTTGCCAGAGTCTCTTGCTTTGTTAACAGTAGCCATAACGTACAGTAAGGCAGTAGTGGTTCTATGAGGTGGTCTAAAGTCATGTTGTTTTGATGTTAATAATTAGTTCTTAAAAAGGTCTAGAAGTTGTCTGTGGACACATTTTTCAAGAACCTTGGAAATAGGAGACAGGATAGCAATAGGACAGTAGTTAAAAATTTCATTCATGTTGCCTCCTTTGTGGAAAGGTATAATGAAAGACTTTTTCCAGACTGTTGCGGTATAGGATTCTAGGACTGATCCCTTTATAAGTATGCTAACAGGGTAAGTAATGGCATCAGCAGCTTGTTTTAAATATTTAGCAGGTAGGTTGTCAATGGAGGTAGAACAAGGTCTGAGTTTATAAAGTAGTATTTTAATAGTATAGGTTGAGACAGGTGACATTTTCAATTTGCATGGGATATAGGAGATGCTTGTGTTGAATTGGAAGAGAGAGGAAAGGTAGGAGGGATAGGAGAGTGTTTAGGGTACACTGAGGAAAAGGTATATTAGGTTTGGTTCAGTTTAAGTTGTTCAGTTGTTTTACATTAAGAAGGTTTGTGGTCTGCACTGCTGTGGCAGGACAGGTAGCTTACATCCTTCTAAGTTGGGAATTGTTGATTGAAGACTTAGTGTCTGTTATTCTAAAAGTGTACTAGTTCTGATTTAATCACTTTGGCTTCAGGCCAGTTATTTTACATTAAGGTTTGTGGTCTGCACTCTTGTGGGAGGAGAGGCTAGATTCTGCCCTGCTGAGCTGGGAATTTCTGGTTAAAGGCGTATTGTGCCTACTTATTTGAGCTGTTTTTTTCTGAAATTGGTGTGCCATTTTTGCCTTAGCATAGACTAGATTCAGGCCCACTGAATCTAGCTTTGTTTGTATAGCTTTAGCACTAATCCAGGCCATCCTTTATGGAGAAGGTTCCCCCGCACCCTAGTGGCAGGAGTGTGTAGTTAGAATGTGTCTGATTGCAGACTGCTGGAACAGGGCTCAATCTTGAGCTTTTTTACTGGTTAATTGGGTAATTTATTTAAATCAGTTTGCTCATTTTCTATTGTTATATAAAAAATTGCACTTTATTCATCTGCTTTTACTGTATTTGTGTTTCTTCCTACTTTATTAATTTATATCGCTTTTGCTGCCTGTTCTTAAAAGTGCTTAATTGCATTTATTCTGCTGCATTTATTACTGCTTGTTAGTAGCCTGATTAAATTGTAACTGTTATTCCAAGCTTTTGGTTTAAGCTCTTGGGCTTCAGACCAGTTGTTTTACATTAAGAAGGTTTGTGGTCTGCACTGTTGTGGGAGAACAGGTAGCTTACTTACATCCTTCTAAGTTGGGAGTTGCTGACTGAAGGCTTAGTGTCCGTTATTCTAAAAGTGTATTAATTCTGGTTTAAGCACTTGGGCTTAGGACCAGTTATTTTACATTAAGAAGATGTGGTCTGCGCTCTTGTGGGAGGAGAGGGTAGATTCTGCCCTTCTGAGCTGGGAGTTTCTGGTTAAAGGCTTATTGAAACTGCTTAACTGAACTGTTTCTCTCTGAAATTGGTATGCCTTGTTTGCTGTAGAATAGACTAGATTCAGATCTGCTGAATCTAGCCTTGTTTGTATAACTTGAGCACTAATCCAGGCATTCTTTTTTTGGAGAAGGTTCCCCTGCACCCTAGTAGCAGAAGTGTGCAGTTAGAACTTGTCTGATCGAAGACTGCTGGAACGGGGCTCAGTTTTTAGCTTTTTATTGATTAATTGGTTAATTTGTTTAAATTGGTATGCTCATTTGCTACTGCTATATAACAAAAAAAAAAGCACTTTATGCATCGCCGCTTAGCTAGGGGCAAAGTATTCCTGGTGCCATAAAGTCTGCTCTTCAGAATTTCCTGAGAACCAGCCATTTTCTTTTAGTTTTAGCACTCAAATCTGTTTCTTTTAGCTCAGCACTTGTTCAGAACTCATTATAAGCACTAAATAAGCTACAAATTACTACAGCACTCAACTTTCCTTACTTGACTAGAGGAAAACAGTTTTTAGTACTTAATAAACACCTATTCAGCCATGTCTATGGGTCAGCTCTCAGTGTTTTCTCCTGTCTACCTGATGAATCTGGGCATCTTGGGGCAATGCAGCAATTGTCTCATGTACACAGACAACCCTCTCCTCCTACCACCCATCACTACAATCTGTGAGAGATGCACTTATATAGCCAAACTGGAAGCAAAGCTCTGTTCACCTAAGACTGGACTAGACAGTCAAGAGGAGAGGGTAAACACTTGCACCACACCACACTCCTCACATAGTCCCTCAAAACCTACACCACCAAAACACACACATAGAAACACAAAACACACACCTACATTCATGGAGGCTCTCAATAAAAATCTGCCCAAGCAACAGAGACCTCCAAAGCAGAAATGCAAGCAACCTCCACTCCCCCAACACAACCCAAATGACACATATCCTACAAACTCAGTGTGCCACTCAACCACAGCTCACAAAGCATAACAACATACCCAGCACTCTAGTCATAGGTGACTCTATAGTCAGGCACACTGATGTTCCACTCACCAGGCTAAACAAGGAGAAAATTATTGTCAGATGCCTGTCAGCTGCCAGGATCTGCCACATAACGCATGCACTCAGATCACTCCACAACAAGTACAAATATGACTGTCATTGTCCATGTTGGTGTGAATGACCTGAGATGTACCTCCCTGGACTACATGAAAAGAGACATGGAGGAGCACTCCGATCTTGTAGCCCAGGCAGATATGACCCTAGCCCTGAGTAGCATCCTGCCATCACCCAGAATGATACCACAGTACAAGGACAAAATGATTGACTTCAGCAATTGGCTAAGCTTCTGATATCATTCTAAAGGGATCCAGTATCTGTCTGCCTGAGATGACATGATTGACAGACCACAATGTTTTGCCAGAGATGGCCTGCACCTGTCGCCCTTGGGATTCTGGATACTGGCTAAGGCTCTTGCCACCGCTATAGTGCCTTTTTTAGGCAAGGCTCAAATGACAAATTCTCCACCATAACAGGTACAAGCAAGCAAAATCTGAGGGTAATGCTACTCAGTGCTAGAAGTCTAAACCTCAAAATGCACTCACTTCAGGCACTCCTTAAAATGGAGAACATTGACATCTATGCAGTGACAGAAACCTGGTTCAAGGCTCCAGAGAGCACCCCTGCATTACCAGGCTATAATTCATACCACACCTTTCAGCCACCTAACCTGGACCAAAACACTAAAGGCAGAGGCATGTCCATATTCATTAAGGATATCCACACCTCCAGGCTAGTTGCTCAGCATAATGCATCTGAGATTATCCAAGTGCAACTAACTCTGGGCAAGACTGCAGTCCAAATTATAGCTTGCTACAGATCCCCGACCATGCATCAAGATTCCCACTCCTCATTTCTTGATACACTGGAAAATATTAGGGTACAACCTAACACCCTAATAATGGGCGATTTCAACTACCCCACCATTAACTGGGAAAACTACTCATGTACCAACTCTTTTGCTCAACATTTTCTGGAATTCATAAATTCCAATGCCTTGGATCAACTTATCCACACCCCAACAGGGGCAGCAATATCCTAAACCTGGTCATTACCAACATGAGTGACCGGTGTTCCACACCAGAGGTCAATTTATCATTGGTCAGATTTGACCAAAAGTTAATCACCCTAGACATCCACATCCCACCCCCACCTGCCATTAGGGAAACCACTGCAACAAATTTTTCCAAAGCCAACTTCATGCTTCTTAAGACAGAAGTGGCAAACTTCAAGACACCCATGCAGACAGACAATAGAGGTACGACTGCTGAATCCTACATAAATGCACTTTATAGGCACTTACACAAGTGCATGGATCATGCTATTCCTAACAGAACCAAGATGCTATCCTCCAAAAAAAGGAAGTCAATCTGGTGGTCCCCTGCCATAAACAAACTCTACAACAGAAGAAAGAAACTGCTACAAAAAAGAGTAAAGTACCATGATTGGAGGAACTCCCTGGTCAGCCTGAGTAAGAAGCTGAGATCCCTCATAAAATCCTCCAAAGTTAGTTACGATAACAAAATCACCACTGTTTCTAAAGACAACCAAAAAGCATTCTATAGCTATGTCAAGAATCTCAATGACAATACTCAGATCTGCTCTGAGCTACAGCACAATGGCACTAAATATACAGAACCAACTAATATTGCCAACATCCTGGCAGATAGGTTCAGTGCTAACTTTACCCCCTCTCACCCCATAAAGGACCCATCTCTATACCGGAAGAATGCAAAGTTCCTGTAATCACTGCTGCACAGGAAAAAAACACACTCTCCAAAGCCAAGAACACAGCATCCATAGGACCTGACAACATCCCAGGTTGTGTTCTACATGAACTTTAGAACAAACTGGCACCCCACCAAAGTACCATGTTCAAGCATAGCCTTACCTCAGCCTTTGTGCCCACTGAATGGCACACAGTGATGGTTATCACACTCCACAAAGGGAGATCCACCACAGACCCCAGGAACTACCACCCCATTAGCCTGGCGAGCCTGGTCTGCAAGGCCATGGAATGAATCATCATGGAATTTATAAACAAAGACATTGGTAATCTCCAAACTCTGGACTCCACCCAGTTCGGGTTTGTAAAAGGCAGATCATGTCTCCTAAACCTGATAGACTTCTTTGAAGCAGTCACCAAAGCCGCAGATGAGGGTAAGGTGGTTCACACAGTCTATCTAGATCTCGCCAAGGCTTTTGACACCATCTCCACTCTGGAATTATAGATAAACTCACTAAACTAGGTATAAATCCCTATGGCACACGATGTGTTGCCAACTGGCTCACTGACAGAACTCACACTGTGAAAGTAGCAGACTCCAAATCCGACTTCAGACCAGTGACAATTGGAGTACCACAGGGTTCAGTCCCAGGTCCTCTCCTGATTGGTATCTACTTATCTGAAGTACAGGCTAACCACAGAAGGTCTTTGGCTAAAAAGTTCACAGATGACTGCAAAGTAGGAGCCATAATCAAAACTCCTAACAATGTGGACCTACAAAAGGGCCTCACTGAGACAGATGCCTGGTGCCAAAGCCATGGCCTCAGGCTCAATGCCAAAAAGTGCATTGTTATCCCTTTTGGTAAAACTATACTACTATATACTACTCAGAGACAACTCCATGTGGTCCTGCAGAGTGGTCCTAGCTACAGAGAACTGAGAAAAGCGACTACTTTCCTGATTTAAGTATTTTTTCTGTTTTTTTACTTGAAATACCTTCTCTTGCTTATTTTGAACAAGCTTAAACTGTTTTTTTTAAACTGTTTGCTGCATTATATAATATCTGCACTTAAAATTATACCTGGTCGAAAATTGGTCAAAAGTTTGTTGTTTGTTTGTTTAATTTAACTGTTGAGGCTGCCCACTAAAGTGTGCTAGTCTGTGTAACTGATTTATTACTGTTTTCTGTATTTCTGTGTGCTTTCTATCTGAAAAACAAAAAAAACAAAAAATAATCCTTGTTTTCCCGCCTCTCCTCAACTAGTTTAGACCAGTTTACAGGCTTTGCTGTATTCTGGGCTGTGGTGTAGTTCCTGTGTTGTCCATTACCTTACTTGGATAGAAGGAAGTTTCTTTGCTCACCAGTGGGAGTGGGGAGCCTTGAGCAGCCTATCTGTCCCTGAAGGAGTGACCTCAGCACAAGAGCTGTAGTAATTGGTTGTTTTGGACCATTTCTAGCTCTTTTGAAGTTCTCTGTTTAAAATCCACCTCTGAGCATTTTTTTCTGGCTATACTACTCAGAGACAACTCCACGTGGTCCTGCAGAGTGGTCCTAGCTACAGAGAACTGGGAAAAGTGACTACTTTCCTGATTTAAGAATTTTTTCTGTTTTTTTACTTGAAATACCTTATCTTGCTTATTTTGAACAAGCTTAAACTGTTTTTTAACTATTTGCTGCATTATATAATATCTGCACTTAAAATTATACCTGGTCGAAAATTGGTCGAAAGTTTGTTGTTTGTTTGTTTAATTTAACTGTTGAGGCTGCCCACTAAAGTGTGCTAGCCTGTGTAACCGATTTATTACTGTTTTCTGTATTTCTGTGTGCTTTCTATCTGAAAAACAAAAAAAAAACAAAAAAAATCCTTGTTTTCCTGCCTCTCCTCAACTAGTTTAGATCAGTTTACAGGCTTTGCTGTATTCTGGGCTGTGGTGTAGTTCCTGTGTTGTCCATTACCTTACTTGGATAGAAGGAATTTTCTTTGCTCACCAGTGGGAGTGGGGAGCCTTGAGCAGCCTATCTGTTCCTGAAGGAGTGAACTCAGCACAAGAGCTGTAGTAATTGGTTGTTTTGGACCATTTCTAGCTCTTTTGAAGTTCCCTGTTTAAAATCCGCCTTTGAGCGTTTTTTTCTGGCTATACTACTCAGAGACAACTCCATGTGGTCCTGCAGAGTGGTCCTAGCTACAGAGAACTGAGAAAAGTGACTACTTTCCTGATTTAAGTATTTTTTCTGTTTTTTTTTACTTGAAATACCTTCTCTTGCTTATTTTGAACAAGCTTAAACTGCTTTTTTAACTGTTTGCTGCATTATATAATATCTGCACTTAAAATTATATCTGGTTGAAAATTGGTCGAAAGTTTGTTGTTTGTTTGTTTAATTTAACTGTTGAGGCTGCCCACTAAAGTGTGCTAGCCTGTGTAACTGATTTATTACTGTTTTCTGTATTTCTGTGTGCTTTCTATCTGAAAAACAAAAAAAACAAAAACATAATCCTTGTTTTCCTGCCTCTCCTCGATTAGTTTAGACCAGTTTACAGGCTTTGCTATATTCTGGGCTGTGGTGTAGTTCCTGTGTTGTCCATTACCTTACTTGGATAGAAGGAAGTTTCTTTGCTCACCAGTGGGAGTGGGGAGCCTTGAGCAGTCTATCTGTCACTGAAGGAGTGACCTCAGCACAAGAGCTGTAGTAATTGGTTGTTTTGAACCATTTCTAGCTCTTTTGAAGTTCCCTGTTTAAACTCCACCTCTGAGCATTTTTTCTGGCTATACTACTCAGAGACAACTCCACGTGGTCCTGCAGAGTGGTCCTAGCTACAGAGAACTGAGAAAAGTGACTACTTTCCTGATTTAAGTATTTTTTCTGTTTTTTTTTACTTGAAATACCTTCTCTTGCTTATTTTGAACAAGCTTAAACTGTTTTTAACTGTTTGCTGCATTATATAATATCTGCACTTAAAATTATACCTGGTCAAAAATTGGTCGAAAGTTTGTTGTTTGTTTGTTTAATTTAACTGTTGAGGCTGCCCACTAAAGTGTGCTAGCCTGTGTAACTGATTTATTACTGTTTTCTGTATTTCTGTGTGCTTTCTATCTAAAAACAAAAAAAACAAAAATAATCCTTGTTTTCCCACCTCTCCTCGACTAGTTTAGACCAGTTTACGGGCTTTGCTGTATTCTGGGCTGTGGTGTAGTTCCTGTGTTGTCCATTACCTTACTTGGATAGAAGGAAGTTTCTTTGCTCACCAGTGGGAGTGGGGAGCCTTGAGCAGCCTATCTGTCCCTGAAGGAGTGACCTCAGCACAAGAGCTGTAGTAATTGGTTGTTTTGGACCATTTCTAGCTCTTTTGAAGTTCCCTGTTTAAAATCCACATTTGCGCGGCTTTGCACGATTGTGCACATAGAGCAGCGCTGGTTAAACAGGGTTAAACTTTTTCTGGCTCAGCCAAGTCTGCTCTTCAAATTTTCCCTTAGAAAGCTCTACTCTTAGAATAACCAGTCTACTCGTTATATTATAAGTCTAGCACTTGTTCTCAAAACTTCTCTTCTAAGTAAGCACTCTCAAGCTAAAGTAGCACTACATCCACCTACCACCCCTGTGAACACCCACTTCCCTTAAAGGCACAGCACTCTCTTATAATATTCTAGCATGTCGAGTGGTAGATTACTAGCATCTTCTCCTGTTCAGCTGGTTAATCTGGGAATCTTGAGACAATGCTATAATTGTCTCATGTACACAGACAACCCTCTCCTCCTCCCAACAAACACAAATACATCTGAGAGATGCAACTATATAGCCAAACTGGAGGCTGAAATCTCTCAACTCAGGACTGGCAAGACCAGACAGGAGGAGAAGGTAACCACACACGCAACAAACCCAGTCACACATGGACCTACCCCAACTGCAAATCAAACACATAATAACACAAAGACATACTCGGAGGCTCTAATAAAAAACTTACCAAAACAACAGAGGCTCCCAGTGCAGACACCCAAAAATCCACCACCTCAAAACATAACACATGCAACACATACTTCAATTAATCGGTGTGTCAATAAATCACAGCCCTTAAGGCCAAACACTATGCCTGATACACTAGTGATAAGTGACTCTATAGTCTGACACACCAGGCTGAACAAGGAGAGGGTAACAGTAAGCTGCCTATCGGGGGCTAGGATCCGCCATATAACACACACACTCAGGTCACTCAAAAGCACGTACAAATATGACTCCGTCATTGTCCATGCTGGCATGAATGACCTGAGACGTACCTCCCTGGACTACATAAAAAGAGACATAGAGGAGCTCTCTGATTATGTAGCCCAGGCTGGTATGACCCTGACCCTGAGCAGCATCTTGCCCTCACCAAGAATGATGCCACAATACAAAGACAAGATGATCACCTTTAATAATTGGCTCAATTACTGGTGTCATTCTAGGGTGATCCAATGTCTGTCTGCTTGGGATGACATGCTGGACAAGCCACGCTGCTTCGCAAGGGACGGCTTGCACCTGTCACCACTGGGCTTCCGGATATTGGCTAAGGCTCTTGCCAACCCCATAGTGCCTTTTTTAGGCAAGGCTCAAAAGACGAACCCACCTCCTTAGAAAACAAAAATGGAAAAAAATTAAGGGTAATGCTGCTCAATGCCAGAAGTCTAAATCTCAAGATGCAGGCTCTCGATGCACTCCTCAGTATGGAGAACATTGATGTCTGTGCAGTAACTGAAACCTGGTTCAAGGCTCCTGAGAGCACCCCAGCGCTACCAGGCTTTACCTCGTATCATGCATTTCGGCCCCAAAACCTGGGCCGAACCACAAAGGGAGGGGGATTGTCCATATTCATCAAGGATACGCACACCTCCAGGTTAGTGGCAACTCATGAAGCATCGGAGACCATCCAGGTGCAACTAACCGTAGGCAAAACTGCTATACAACTGGTTGCATGTTACAGACCACCCTCCCAATCTCAAGAACCCCATTCAGCCTTCTTGAAGACATTGGAAGATACGAATGTCTCACCAAATACCATCATATTGGGAGACTTCAACTACCCTAACATAGACTGGGTGCACTATTCTAGGCCTAACACCCTATCCCAAAGGTTCCTGGAATTCATAAACTCAAATGCAATGGAACAGCTAGTCACCTTTCCCACAAGGGGGGATAAAATACTAGACCTGATCATCACAAACATGGGGACAAAATGCTCCACACCGGAAGTATTCCCCTCACTGGTGAGATCTGACCACAAATTAGTCACCCTGGATATACATATTCCACCTCCACCCCCAGCACAAAAGACTACGGTGAAAAATTTCTCAAAAGCCGACTTTGCGCTTCTTAAGACTGAGATGGTATCATTTAAGCCCACTGGGCCAATGGAAACCACATCCCACAATGCTGAATCCTACACAAATGCTTTCTACGGACATCTCCAAGAATGCATGGATCGTGCAATCCCAAATAAAACCAAGACCCTCTCCACCAAGGGAAAGCGTCCTGTCTGGTGGACCCCAGCCATAAACAAATTGTATAACAAAAGAAGGAAGCTAATGCAAGACAGAGCAAAATCCCATAAAGGGAAGGCATCTCTGATCAGCACTAGTAGAAAGCTACGTTCTCTCATAAAAACATCCAAGGCCAACTTTGAGAGAAAAATTGCCAAGGACACTAAAGATAACCACAAGGCATTCTTCAGTTATGTTAGAAACCTAGGCAGAAACCCTCAGATATGCTCAGAGTTAGTACACAACGACAAAAAATTTACCGAACCCACAGATATTGCCAACATTCTGGCAGACAGGTTCAGTGCAAATTTCTCCCCTCCCTCACCCCCAAAAGAAGAAATACTTATCCCAGCTGAATGTAACCTCCCTGTCATCTCAGATGTCCAGGTGAGAGCCGCCCTCAGCAAAGAAAAAAACACAGCATCAATGGGACCTGATGGTATCCCCAGCTGCGTGATATGTGAACTCCAAGAGGAGCTAAACCCGCATATAAAAATGCTATTTAACCTTAGCCTTACTACAGGATATGTACCTGAACACTGGCGTACAGCAACAGTGGTCCCACTCCACAAAGGAGGCTCCGCTACAGACCCTGGGAACTACCGTCCCATAAGCTTAACCAGCCTGGTCTGCAAAGCTATGGAAAGAATCATTATGGAACTCATAAACAACGACATTGGGGACCTACAGACACTTGATCCCACCCAGTTCTGCTTTGTAAAGGGCAGATCCTGCCTTTTGAACCTGGTTGACTTTTTCAAAACAGTCACTAGAGCCATTGATGAGAGCAAAGCAGTCCATACAGCCTACCTGGACTTGGCTAAAGCCTTCGACACAGTACCCCACTCAGGCATCATAGACAAGCTAAACAGCTTAAATGTAAATCCATATGTCACAAGATGGGTTGCAAACTGGCTAAAGAACAGAACCCATAAAGTCAAAATTGCAGGAGCCATGTCAGACTCAAAGCCAGTCACAAGTGGTGTCCCACAGGGCTCTGTCCTGGGACCCCTCTTGTTCGGCATTTACTTCTCAGATGTGAAAGCAAACATGGCAGGGTTGTGGCTGACAAAGTTCGCAGATGACTGCAAACTAGGCGCCATAGTCGATACACCAGCTGACACATACATCCTACAGAAAGGCCTCACCGAAACGGACAACTGGGCCGGAATCATGGCCTTAAACTGAATGCCAAGAAATGTATAGTCATCCCCTTTGTGAAAAACAAAGTACCTACAAATTATCACATAGACAGTAACCCACTGAGTACGGAAAAAGTAATCAGAGACCTGGGGACCCAAGTCGATAGTGACCTCTCATTTGACACCCACGTTGCCAAAGTGGTTAGAAAGACTTTCTACCTTGCCCACCTTATCATGAAGGGGTTCACATCCAGATCAAAGGAGGTCATTGTACCCCTATAGTCCTCCCTTATCAGGCCCATGATTGAGTACAATGCCCCATTTGGTATGTACCTCACCCGGCACTTACAACAGCTGGAGAGACCCCAGAAGTACCTCACCAAGAGGATCAAGGGTCTCCAACATATGCCATATGCTACCAGGCTAAAGAAACTCCAGCTCTATTCAGTAGCACACCGCCTGCTCAGAGGTGATCTGTGCCTGATGTACAAGGCCATGTCCAACCAGGAATTGATGAACATGCTCCACCTCAAAAAATCCAAATCCATTAGAACCACGAGAGCTAAAGATTTAAACCTCAGCACAAATATGAATAGAACATGCTGGAGGGACAGATTCATAACTCAGAGGCTTCCCACACTCTGGAACAGAATCCCAGTTCATGTTAGGTAGAGCCCCTCACTGACTCTCTTCAAGAGAAATCTTGACGAGTGGAGGGGAGATCGTAGGTTTACCCCGGGGGTCATCCCCGTGTCACTACTAGACAGAGGCACAGTAAACTAATTTTAATAAGTAAGGGGGTCTTCAATGTGTCACTACTAGACAAAGGCACAGTATTCTAAATTTATTCTGTACACTTTAGTACCACTACATGGGGTGGCGAAAGCCACATCACTAGGGCTAGGCTTACAAATGCCCCAGGGCAGATAGCCTAGTACTAAACTATGAAACTATAAAAACTCTGTACCCATGAACTACCACATAGGCGGTAGTCTACTTAACACCGAAAGTGTGATAAGAGACCTTGGGACACAGGTGGACAGTAGTCTCTCCTTTGATAATCACATCGCCACAGTAGTCAGGAAATCCTTCTACATGGCACACCTCATCACAAAAGGTTTCTCATCCAGGAAAAAAGAGGTCATTATTCCCCTCTACTCATCACTCCATAGACCCATTATAGAGTACAATGGCCCCTTTTTGGTATGTACCTCACAAGACATCTACAACAACTGGAAAGGCACAGAAACACCTCACAAAGATGATAACTGGCCTCAAACAGATGCCATAAGCAGACCGTCTCAAAAAATTCCAGCTTTACTCCATCGCATATCGCCTACTCAAAGGTGATCTCTGCCTAGCATACAAAGCTATGTCAAACCCAGAGCTGCTGAACATGCTCCACTTAAAGAAATATCAATCTCTCCGAGCTACACGCTTTAGGGACCTAAACCTTGTCATCACCATAAACAGAACATACTGGAGGGATAGATTCCTGTCCCAGAGACTTCCCATACTCTGGAACAAACTACCTATCCATATCAAACAAAGCTCCTTATTATCACTCTTCAAGAAAAATCTTGATGATTGGATGGAAAATAGGAAATTCACCCTGGGATCACTTTTGTGGCTCTGCTCGACAGGGGCACAAGTAAATAATTTTCTTGGGTGGCAAAAGCCACGGTACCTTTTTGGCTAGGCTTATATAAGCCCTAAGGCCAATAGCCTAGTACCTACCTATGAACCTATGAACCTAGGAAGGGTACAGAAGGGATAGGGGGGAGGTTGGGGAAAACTTGCTGTGAAGTTATAGTCTTAGTAAAGTGGGTGTTTAACAGACTGGCAGTTTGTGTGGAGATTTTTATCTGGATATGGGCTGGGATTGCTTCTTGTTTCAGGGTTTAGTAGTGAAGCAATAGAATTCCAAAATGTATTTTGATTTTGTTTATGATTTGTTTGTAGTTTTATGTAGTAGTCTTTCTTATTTATGAATGCTAGTTTTTTTACATGGTTATGGAGATGCCTGAGCTTTAGTTGATCAATAGAGGTTTTGTTTTTTAAACCATTGTTTCTATGCTTTGTCTCTGTTTGTCATTAATTGTTCTGCTGATTTAGACAGCCATAGTGCATGGTTAGTTTTGATTTTTATGATACAGGGAGGAGCTGCTCTACCTAAGATGTCAAGGAAAATTGTATTAAAATGGTTAACTGTTTCATCTAGGGGTAGTGTTTTTAGACTGGTCCAGTTCATATTTTTAATGTGTTGATGAATGCCTATTGGTCAGAGTTAGAAAGGTTATGGGTAAGTTTAACACCTAACTTAATCTTAGAAACAACTTCTATGATGCCAGATGCTTCATTGATTTACTGTCTAATAAAATAAATTATATTTTCTCTATATTTGTACTGTGGAATTTTTTATCCCAAATCTCCTTGACAAATGAACCCTTAGTTTAACCCAATTATTAAACATAATGAATGAATGAACGAATGAGTACACTGATTAAGCTTTTTTAAAGTATCTCTAATATTCCATACATCCAATTTAATTTAAAAAGAAAATGAAGGTTTGATGAAGAACCTTTGACACATAAATAAAGTTTCACACCATCAGCTTAGTCAGATGTGTACCATGTATATTACATTATGCATTTTTTAAGAATAACTTATTTGTCTTATGCAATGGTGAAAAATATGAGCAACTAGAATGTCATTTATACTTAACTTTCCAGCAATCAGTGATGAAGAAGTTTCTGTTAATTTCAGATACATTTTATGTTTCTGTCCATCACTTTATTATGAGTCTACATCTTTAAAATCATCAACTGTCAAATGTTCACAAACATTTATCTGATGGTTATGATAAGCAATATTATCAGATGCTTACTATGGCTTCAAACCAGGTCATGCCACCAGTTCAGCCTTGACTAAATTTGTGCAAACCAGTTGTGAGCCCCTTGACAAAGGTCAAGTATTTTATAGTTATTCATGGACCTCTTAAGGCCTGTTATGTGGTGGACCATGCTTGGGTGTTGTAAGTCATTCTGTCACTGTGAGTTTTGAGTAATATTACTGAGTGCTTCCAGTGTTATTTATAAGGCAGATCAGCTTAATTAAACAGCTAATGTTTTAGTTCCAAAATACATATTTTAGTACCGGATTTTCAGGAAGCATTTACTTTGGGAAACTCTGTTTAATATATTTGTGAAAAGCATCTCTGTAGTTTGCTATCTTACCTGAAGAGTGACCTGCACAGGTGTTCTGGCTATGTAAATGAAGTCAGAATTAAAATAAAAACATATCTGACAAAGTTCTAGTATGGATTTGCGTTCATGGCATGCTTCTTAATTACACTAACATTATTGGAATTGTATTTTGTCTCTCATTGATATAACAGATTTACCAGAGTGTGATTATCTGGGAATGTGTACTGAATCAATTTAGCTTTAATGCATATATTTGCATATTACAACAATGACTCATAAGGTATATTCACAGTTATCTAATTTGCATAGAGTAAGTACAGCTTTAACATCCATTATCAAGAAATTGTTATATTAGTGTTTTGTTATGTTTTGCAAAGATGGCTTCCAGCATAAAGTTATAGACTGCTGCCCCTTCAGTAAATCTTGGAAGTGCTATTATGTTGTACAATGATTCTATACAGTTCTTTAGATTGCGTCCCTCCATAGATTTTATTTTGATATACTCTGTTTATTTAATCTCTTTCATTTTTATTTCATGAATTTGTGTTATTTAAAAGTTTATAATTATTGTCATTCAACCTTATTTACTTCTGCATTCTGTTAAGCTAGCTGTGTAAGCAGGATAGGCCTGATTTCTAAGTCTAATTTAGTGTTGTTTCCTGCTCACAGTTTATAAGATATTTCTAGGGCATTTCTTAAGTTTTCCTTCTTTTATTTTTCTCACCCCCAATGTCATGTAATTTCAAGGCTTATTCTAGAAATTCTTAAATTCTCGCATACTTTTCATTGATTTGCTTGATATTACTTTTGTTGATATATTTTTGTCTTATTTATACATTTGTCATCAGAGCTCACCAAAAGGAGACACTTCCTATCAGCTTTTTCTAGTATAAACTAATTAACTAAATAATAAATGAATATGCTTGTGGTTAGCAAACCTGTAGCTAAATGAAATGAAATGAAAGGGGCTTTACCAAACCTTACATACAAAACAGAGTTTAATAATCTTGTTCTTTAAGGAAAGGTTCTGGTGAAATACGGTATGGAAAAAAAAATACTCACCAAATAATGATCAGCTGTAAATAATGCCACAGTAACAATGTAGAAATTGTCTGCATTAAAATATGGTTATGAGCAAAAAAAAATGAGACTCCAGACTTGCCATTTTTGTCATAAAAATATAATCTGTATTGTAGTTATTTTAAGAATATGCTTCTCCTTTCTTCTTCAAGTGTGTTTCCATCATTTAAGCAGTGAGGTTGGAAGAAGTATGTCATTGCACTTTGTGTTTGGTACAGTGCCGCAATTTATTTAAGCAATCTCTTGAATGTTATATTGATGTTACTTAGCTGACAGAAGGAAGGTTGCATTTGTTTTTTTAGCAAGGACACTGTATATTTGGCAGCAAAGTAATAGCAAAATTGTTTGGTGTGTGTGGCAACATATCCACTTTACAGTTGACAGAAAGCTTGGTCTAGGAGTGAAATAGCTACCTGGAACAGTAATACATCTCTCTGATATTGTATACCATACTAATGAATACTGTAATGAGATAACTGTGAAAATACAACTTGCTCAGACTTTGGAAAGGAGATCTAAAATGGTTACTTCCAAGGTAAAAATGAATGACTACAGAGAAAGTGTGTGTTCCACCTTTGACTACAGACATTGCCTGCAAGCCATAAGAAAATGTACATTGTTGTATTACATAGTCCTTTGTCCTGAATACAACATTCTAGGCAAATCTAAAAATCTGTGATGAAAACTGAGGTTCAGATAATTGTACCAGGTCTTGTTTCTTTTCAACAAGAAATGAAAAGATCGATGGAGATCAAAAGCCAACCTGCATTACTTACTGTTTTTTCCTCCTGAGACAATACTACTGTAAATATGTAATACGGTATCTAAATCCTAAAAAAAGAGGAGAAAGAGTAAATAGAGTGTACCACAAAAACAGAATGTCACACTTTTTAGCTAACCAGTTTGCTTTTAAATATTTACCCATCATGAACCAAGTTGGTTTGATATTTTTATTCCATATGCACCACACTGACCTGACTTTCTCAGAGTAATCTGAACTACTCATATAATACTGTTGTCTGGAATAAAAATATATACATTTTCTTTTAACTTTCTTCTCATTTTTATGGTATCCTCACTTATTACACTTAAAGGCTGTCAGGTTAATTATTAAACATATCTTTATAGCTCAAAAGAAAGAAAATACAAGCAACAGATTTCAAGATGTGCATTGACAACTTGTTTATAAACAGGCTATTCCATATACGGAGCAGTACACCTGACATAATTTAAGATGCAGAAAACTTTAAAATAGTTTTAAAAAGATGATGCCCTCTATGACCTATATTTTTCTTTGTAAACTGGAAGGTTAGTCTGATGTATTTAACTATACAACGTGGCTAAAAAATCAACAGTGCATCCTAATGTTTGACCTAAGTCTGCCTTTCTGGCGGCAGAAAAATAACCACTCTAAGTGTTGAATATTATATGAAGCTAGCAAAAAAGAAATCGGTTTCCATTTTCAATCTACAGCTATGAAATATGAAGCCTCTGTATAAGATGGTGACTGCAAAGCTATCTACTGGAAAATAAATCAACATGAGAAATTAATAGATTCTTAAAAAAATGTGTTTGGGAGGAGGCAGAATACAACCCAAAAGCAAATCGCAAAATGATTATTCATAATTGCTGTAAATTCATCCCATCTTAAAGTCAGACAGTACATGACAATACTCAGAAAAGCTATAAACAGAAGGAAAGAAACATAACCCCAGTGATATAATATATGACATATATTGTCCCTTCTTAATAATAAACTAAACCATGACTATTGAATCTCTTAACATAAAATGTAACTCAAAAAGTGTAAACTTGTAAACTGATTCTATACATTTACTATATTCCACTGACACTGTAACAAACAAGACCATATCACCCATGTCCAACAAAACAAGTTGGTTCCTTTCTCTATAGATTTGTAGAGAGCTAAAGCAAGGGAATTGATAATCCTCTGGATAGAGATATTTGTCATGATAGGACCTAGAGTGATGTGATGGCAATGATTTCTATCCTTCCAAATTCTAAATCCATGATAAGGTGACAAACTCTAAAGGGTGGTGAAAAAAATAATAGTTTACAATAAAGATAAAAAAAATGTAGAGACTATTCTTCATTGATGCACCACTTGGTGCTGCCTCGGACAGCAGCCCTAACTGACCACTCTTTCTATTACTGGATTTGATAGTTTTATAGAGGAGTTATAACTTCTTGTTCATTACATGCGGTACAATCAGCAATGAGATAACGAAGAATTAGAGGCTCTGCTCCAAGTAAAAATGAATCTAGAGAAGTGAAAAAAAGTCCTTCTGGCATGAGACTGCAGCTTTTCTACAAACATAAAAGTATTACTCTAGCATAAGGAACAGTTTTAACTACATAAAGACTTTAAGATGCAGTGAGTATTTACATACTCTGTTACCTGTATATGTATATCCCATTGTTATTCAAGTGTCTGTTTGCTGGGCAATTATCTCATTGGTACTATTAGAATTTGTATCCAATTTAGTGCATATAAGAATACAACATTTGTTGACTTCGACTGACAGAGAATGATAAATTAAGCTTGTAAAGTAAAGCATGAACTTTTTTTTTTCCTAAAGCCTCTAATTAAGAGACTTTGGTCTTTGATTAAAACAGAGATCTAAAGTAACATTAGACTGTAAATAAGAAATGATTTTATAAGATTGTAGTTAGTTTGCTACTAAAAGATGTATAGAAATCAGAAATGAAATCATCAGGGCTAAAGGTTTATTAGAGTAATTAGTTTAAATAACATTAGAATTTTTTTCTAATGGAATGGAGCACTTAAATTAACATAGCAGACAGAAGGAATATTAAGAATTTCTAATGATTCTAAAGTTTTAAATCAGGTAAACCTAAATGTGGGAGAACTATAGAGACCTGGAAAAATGAAAGTACTTTTAAAATCAATTTGTTGTCTCAGAGTGATTCCATTATGGCACTGATATAAACCACAGGTGTACTTCCTTGCTCCATCCTTGGAAGGCTTAGTAGTTACAAAAATCTATAAAACATTATAGACGTCTGAGAAAATCTTGAATAATCCATGCTGATTTAACTGCCATATGCCTTCTGTTAAGTGGAGGAGTCAGCAAATTAACAAAAGTGCAAAAGAGCTAATGATCAGTGTGCCAGAGCAGAAGGAAAGAATGATCCAGTTCTCTGCAGGTGCTACTGCGTGGACTGACGCTGGTAAGATGAAATATCAGTAAAGGCGAGTTGTCTGCAACTACAAATAATAGATCACCAGATGAAAAATTACATCAAATCCAACAATGCAAATCTACTAGAAGTAGAAGTAGAAGAGAAAATTCTTAATCACTATGATGCTATAGAAATGCTGATTGATGTGAAATTAGATTGAAGCTGTGAACAGCTACATCTAAGGCTATATTGGATTCACTGGATGAAGTGTTGATCAGTCATGGAGGCACAGCCATCTGCAAAGCCATTGGTGTCAAGTGAGTGACTGTATCATTGAAGCATGGAGATGAACAATTTGTATGTATAAAACTGCTTGTCAGGCATGGCAGAGACAGAGATAAAGTTGGAAATTCTCACAGAATTCCATCATCATATTGACAGGGTGTCAGTTGGACAGTGTTCCCTATTATAGTACATACACTATGAAACCTTTCAACTCCAAGGTAAAGCTTGTCATGCTTGTGAAAACTTGGGAAATGACTGAAGTTTGCAGATGCAATCAGAGACATGTCAGTATGCAGACTGCTCCTGGCATCTGTATATACACAAGCCTCATAACCACACATAATGCCACCATACAGGCCTTGGAGGGTTTCAACGGTGTACACTGGCATATCAATGCACTCAGTGTCCATGACACAGGTCCTCAACAGGGTATGACTGCCACTGTTTATTAATGTTCCTTCCGGTGACATACACTGCTGCTATTGGTTCACTGTATCTGGGCATCCAAGTATGACATGAGATGAGATGTACATATATCCCTCAGGTAGACATGGACTACAACAGGACATCCCACAACATATGAATTCTCCCCCTCTCTATTACTCAACTAGACTCTTTAAAAACATTTAAATTTGCACTAAAAGAATGCTATCTCAATAACCTTGTCTGTTATTGTAGTCATATGATTAAACCACCTTAAATGTTTTGGCCACTATGCAGTACAAATACTTTTACTAACTTAATATAGTTGCAATTTACACTATCTGTCTTCGTATCCAATCTCTCTTGCTTTCTATATTTCTCTGGCTGAATAAACAGAATTAATTGAACAGTATTCTTACTTAGGAGAAAATACAAACAGAATTACTAAAAATTTAACACACTGGGTTTATTTTCTTGTATTGTATACCTTTATAATATGCATTTGTCTTGTATATCTACTTCAATTTGTATTATGCAAAAACTTTCTTGACTTTCAAAGTTAAGCTGATGTTATGTAAAAATTTCTGTGATTGTATGAAGCTTTTCTCCCCAGGCCTCCACTGAAAATGGGTCGTTGGGCCTAGTGGACTTTCCCAGTCAACAAATAAATAAATAAATTGCCTTATACTGTGTATACAGACTCTCCTGTATGTTGGCATGTGGGAAGGCCTTTCTACTTCTCATCTCCATTCTCAGCACAACACTAGCTGAAGTAGCACAGACCTGACATGTAATGCCCTGGCACACAAATACAAAACTGATGCTCAAAAATTCTGCAAAGACCATGGAGACCAAATCACCAGTTCCTCACTGAGCTCAATCAAGGGCATTTATCCCCCAAACTCTTTAGTAATATCTCAGTTGCTTCCACAACATCTGCGCTGCATGTGAGTTGAGGGAAAAGGGACCTGAGAGTCTACAGATATAACCTCTGAGTAATCATGGTCTGGATGCCTGCTGGATATCCATTCAGTTAAGTATGCTTTTGCACTGCATTACCTACCCCTCCCAGCAAATATAAATCATGATGTTGAATGACAACAACTTCTACAATGAACCCAGCATAATAGCAAGTAGCTGTTACGTATGTCCTATGGACTAATATACACATGAAGTATGTGCATTCCATCTCCTGCATGCTGTTGAGGGGAGCGCTATGCCTGGCATACAAGGCTTTATCAGATCCCACCCGGAAGGATCTCCTGCATATCCACAAAACAAACAGCACCAGAATTACCAGAATTGCAATTCCAAAGACTTAAACCTTGTATGTGATATAAATAAGACCTGATGGACAGATAAGTATGCATCCCAAAGGCTTTCGGGAAGGGGCTCCCCATCCATGTGAAGCAGAGTTCCTCCTTCACCCAATTTAAGTGCAACTTGGATGACTGGATGGGGAGCAGAACATTCATCACTTGTTTGAAACCTATGTCTTTAATGGACCCAGGCAGCCTGTAAGGGGATTATCTACCAGGCCCCTGCTTGTAACTATTTCCTCTCTCAAGCCCCTGCTCACACTTATCAAGGGTACGAGAACTTGTCAGAGATTTGGGATGCATGGCTAGGTGTAAAAACACCCTTGTGCTCGTTAGTCTAGTAAACACCTACTATGAACCTATGAACATTTTTACTTCTTCTCCAGTAGAACATTACTTAAAATTTTGAAAGGTCATAAGTGATCTAAATAGTACTAATGTCATCTTTCTTTATCTCTTTCTTTCTTTCCCTGCCTGTTTTGCTAGCCTTCAGTTTAATTATTTTTATTTCTATCCATTTATGATACTGACTTCTATAACATCTGCCATGGCTGTGCCAGTGGCATGGCACAGGTCCGCATTCCACCATCAGGCCTGGCTTTCCTCTGCCAGCACTCCTCCTGGCTACAAGTTTACCTCCCCAGAAGGAGTGGTGGGGTAGCCTAGTGGTGTCACCTCTGCCCTTTGGCAGCTACTGTCTGGAAAAGAGTTCTATTGTTTCCTCTAGGGGCACTGACAGGGAGTTCCCAGTTTGTTGCATAATGGGAGCTGGTGGAAGTGGTACAAGAGTTGGTGGACCTGTGGCTGGAAACCCACACCCACTACATGGAGAAAGTTCTCAAGTGGTGGTTTCAAGAGTTATGATACTGCCTGTTTCTGATTTCATCACCTCAGGTGGGGTGAGCGCATTTAGGGTAGTGACTGACTTATCCCTGAGTCTAGCCCATGAAGGGTAGAAGCAGGAATGGAATACCCATCTTATCACCCATAATGTTGTTCCCTTGTAAATCAACTCCCTTCCCTCTTTGTTGTGCACTCTTTACTATCAAGAGTGCCTTCCCTTTATCTATATGTGTATAATTTCACTTTCAAACCCCAATACTGTGTGCGTCATCACCTCCCCTGCTGGTCTTTGTGATTTATATTTGTTTGTATGACTGTGCTTCTACTCATACCCCCCGCCCCAATTACATCCCCTACCCTGTCCTTGTACCCCTCCCCTTCTCATCGTCTCTAAAAAAATAATAATAAAATAATAATAATAATAAAATAATAATAATATAATATTTAATATTATTATTAAATAATAAATAATATTATTTAATAATAATATAAATTTTGACTTGTCCCTCTCTTCCATTGTCCCAGTCTTACCCATCATTTTTCCTTGTGTACACTCCTCTGCTTGCCCTACTCTAGTTCCTAATTTCCTACGACCCCACCTCCTCACCATTTAAAGTAATAAAATTTAGATATAAACATTGCTGGAGGCCATTTACTTGTATACCAGACTTTTTTGTAGTGCCACTATAAAGCACATGAACACACTCTTAGGCACATACATGCTTATTGCTTGCCACTTCTCTTTGCAGCATTCTGTTCTACAGTTGTGGGAAATTATCTCTCACCACTGAGCCCTGATCAAGGTCACTTTTTGCAGTGCATTAGCATTAATCATATGCTGAATGTACCTCTGAGGGTTTAACTTTACCCAACTTGAGCTGTGATATTCTAGCTATTTAATTAATAATTTATTTTGACATACCATGCAACTCTGTATTTCCTCAGTATGATAACAATAGGTGTGTTTCTGATTCCCAGGTAAAGTGTGGCAACTTGGGCTAGAAAACGTTAGTGTGCAGTGGGTAGTTTATAAAATGTATAAATCTCAGAAAGACTTTCAATCTGCAGAGTGGATTTTAGGACTATCCATGCAATTTTACATCTCTTTTTCCATATCCAATGGTAAGCAGAGACAGGGGATGGTGCTAAAACAGCAGCAGATGCTATGAACTTGGTAGCAAATTCTGCTTTCTTGTATTTAAGATCTATTAGATCATAAACCAAGATCCCTACATATCTAAGTTTGAAGATGATTGCTAACTGGGAGTAATTGCCAAGCCTTTCTCTAATACCCTAACCCTTCAGCAAGAGCTTATACACATATATACCTGGTATACTAAAAAAGCTCAAATTAAATGCAAAAAAAAGTGCAATACAGTAGAGCATCAATTATCCAAATTAACTGAGACATAGGGTAGTTCAGATAATCAAATGTTTGGATAATCAGACGTATAGTACTGTACTTCCAGAAGTATGCATACCTCTTCACTGCTGCTGCGAGTCATTGAGCTTCTTCTCTCTCTCACACACACACACACGCACACACACACACATACACACACACCCTATTACTTATAGCTTTGTCGAGATTTCTTGCTGTAAGAGGGTAAGAGGTATGCACAAACCTCTTAACTGCTGCCAGGGGATCGCTCACTCTCTCACTCACTGTAACTCTTCACTCTGTCTCACACACACATACTCACATGCGCACGCACACACACACACACACACACACACACACACACACACACACACACACACACACACACACACACACACACACACACACACACAGAAAAATGAATTCCCTTCCAGCAAGTGAAGCAGAGTATTTTCTTCACCCCTCCTAAAGCAATCAGCATATTCCAAGAAGCAGAATTTAACAAACACACCATTTTGTAAAGCAATCAGCTAAATATTCCAAGAAGCAGAAATATCCCCTTCCACAGCAACAAACACACTGTTTTGTAAATCAGTCAGCTTAACTCACCTACCTGATTCTTTGAAGCAGAAATGGACAAAATTCCATTTCAGCAATGAAGCAGCAAAAACTTACCAATAAAGCAATGATGCTAAATTATGCAGACAAAATTCCCTTCCAGCAATGAAGCAGCAAAAACTTCCCAATCAAGCAATGATGCTAAATTACACACGGTAGAAAAAAGATGCACGATACATGTGCAGACGCAATGGCTTGGCCGTTCAGATGATTGATGTTTAGGATAACTGACGTTTGGATAATTGACGCTCTGCTGTATCACCTCATTTGGTAGACTACTGCTGTCCCCAGCATACAGCACAGATAATACCCCACTTTAAATAAAATATTACAAGGGGCCTTAGAAAATCAGCAACTAATTCCCACTCCATTGATCATTATGTAGTGGCAGTAAAAAGGTGTTCCTAGTGAGATTAATTGCTATGGGAATATCATCCAGATGTAAAGAGGTCATTGCCCCATTATATTCAGCACTTAGTCCAATTACTGAGTATAAAACCACCTTTTGGATGTACCTCACTGGAAATGTTAGATCACTAGAAATATCCCAGAGGTTCCGAACTAGGAAGATCACCAGCCTACACACACATCCACACATTCAGACACACACACACACACACACACACACACACACACACACACACACACACACACACACACACACACACACCCACACCCACACACCCACACACACACACACACACACACACATGCACGCACGTGCGCGCACACACACACACACACACAGACGCGCACACACACACACACACACACACACACACACACACACACACACACACACTGATATATGTGTGTGTGTTTTGTTTTAGTTTTTTTTTCTAGCAATTGAATTAGTATTACTATATGTTTTACAGAACCAATGAAATTAGTCATTTAAGTGTACGTGGGACAGTTAGAATGAAAGGAACAGTAAGGAATGTTTAACTGGCATGCTAAGTTATATTAACTCTGTAGTGAACACAAACTATCTGGATAGCATATGTCTGGATGACATCTAATCAAATTTATTTATTTTTTATTTATCATTTGTTGACCGGGAAAGTCCAACTAGGTTCCACAGAGCCTGTTTTCAGCGGAGGCCCAGGGAGAAATGCTCCATTAAATGGTATTTAACATTGTACTATGATCCTTTAGGTAATTCATCATAGTACAATGTTAAATGGTATTTAACATTGTACTATGATCCTTTAGGTAATTCTTTTCCAGCCTCTGATGGTTTAAATTTACCTTACTTTATGTTATGTGTACTTTTATGTATTTATTTATCCTTTGTTGACTGGGTTAGTCCAACTAGTGTTGGAATATTTATGCTACTAATGCAAATTTCGCCAGTGTATGCACTGAAGAAACTCCATCTGTGGAGGGAAATCTAGTTTGCTGCTGTTAATTTGTATGGGGTGGTTATATGGTTAATCAACACGCTATTTAAACACAAGAGTGTGGTGTTGCAGATTTTTTTTAAATTTATAAATAGACAGATAAATAGATAGACAGATGTTTATATATAGAACAATGAAGTCTCACATATTTCATTAAAGGATTCTTTCAACAAAAGTTTTAGGTGCCTGCAAAAAAACATTTTAAATTTACATGTTACTGATTGTGATTTTCAAATGATGCTGTCAGCAAATGGAGTAAGATGTACTGTGCCAGGTTAGTGAGGGTTTCAGATGATAATGCTGAAACCTTTGAGATTTACTGAAAGTTTCAGCATTAGGGGTTAGGAGTGTAGGTGCAAGCATTTGCAGATTAGTATTAAGCTAGGGAAGGGGATAAATGTAGTGTTACACGTGTGTGATAATGGAAGTGGTATATGTCTGACTGTCTTTTGTAGTGATAGAGTCACAGTAAATGTTTATTCAATGTAATGCATAGGGTTAGGGGCAAGGACAGTGTTGAAATAAGCAGAATCATAAGATGCTAATGGTACTGGAAAGAGCTGGTAAAAATAGGTGACAAAATAATTAAGATGTACAATCATTCATAGTTCAAAATACTGAATTTGAAAGCTCAGATTCTATATACATTCAACATATAATTAAAGCTAATTATATGAGAAACTGAAAAACTAGTAATGGCAAAAATGATTTATTCAGTATAGAGAGCGCAGCAGCTACCAAAGCAGATTCTGCAGTGACAATAATGATGAAACTGGTTAGAGAAACAGGTGGAATGAACTGCAATCAGTGTTCAATTTGTGAAAGAATCAGGGAAGGCGGCTTTTCTAAGAATTCATTGCCTGATGTAACAGAAAAGTCAAGGTAGAGAGTCAGATAAGTTGATCCTTTGAAATGCGACAATTTCTGCCACAGCAGTCATTAACATTATAATTGCTATAAACATTTTGCTTATTATATGTTCTTTTTTGGAACAACTGTAATGCCCCTGCCCTGGTCCAATAATCAAGGAGCTTCAATCCTCACCACTGGCAAAAGTGAGTGATGTACACAATGGGAGGATGACAAGTACACACACAGTAAAGTAAAATTTCCCTTAAGAGCACACAGAGATCACAGTCAATCTGGGGCTGGTTTCTTTGTCATTCTCCAGATCACCAATAAGACTCCCCACTGGCACAGCTATAGAGTTAAGATTTCAGCTGAGGGGGTCAAGCCAAGACCTCCAGCACCCTTTCTGTCCAACCAGTTCTTCGTGTCCCTGCCCAAGTAGTTGACACACACATACTTTGAGATTTTATGTATATACAAACACACACACACCTGGGGAAGGCTGGCAGAGATTTACTAGCAATGCTCTCTTCTGCTCAGACTATAAGGTAGTTATCACTGCCACCAACCCCTACTTATCAGCTACTATAAAAGCCCTTACAAAGGGTGACCAATCCTACTGTGTAATGTTACTATTATCCAAATGGCAAGTGTGACAAGACCAAGGCTATTTAGGAGTGGCCTGTACAGTGTCAGCAAATACATATGCAAGTACTCTAAGAGCTTAAACATGTCTCACAAATATCGGCCACAAAGATAGGTTTAAATATATTTAATAATAAATAATAAAAGAACAAGACAATAGTCAATCAACATAGTAACTACAGAGTTCAGAATCACAAGAAATATTTTAAAACAACATTGTAGGACAGTCTCAAATGAATACAGAAAACATCTAAACTAATCTTTACTATGTTCTTATCTATATCTAAAAGAAATTACTGTATCCTGGTTACTTACTATTAGCAAGGCAAGTGCAGATGATGGTAATGATGGATGTTTCCAGGTCAAAGACAAAACATAAAATGCACACATTCTCTCTCTGAGAGAGTTCTTATATGTTCATAGGTTCATAGGTGTTTACTAGGCTAACGACCACAAGAGTCTTTTTAAGCCTAGCCATGCATCCCAAATCTCTGACAAGTTCTGATACTCTTGATAAGTGTAAGCATGGGCCTCAGAGATGAACCATTTACAGGTTATCACTGTCCATTAGAAAACTAGGTGCCAAACCAGGGATGAATTTCTAGTTTCTCATCCAGTTGTCCAAGTTGCACTTGAATAGGGTTAGGGAGGAACTCTGCTTCACATGAATGAGGAGCCTGTTCCATAGATGGGCTAGTCTCTTCCATACATACCTATATTTCCAGCAAGTACTTTTTATATCACAGGCAAAGTTTATGTCTTTAGAACAGGTAATTCCAGTGCTGTTTGTTTTCTGGATATGCAGGTGGTCTATCAGAGTGGGATCTGACAATGCCCTGTATGCCAGGCATAGATCTCCCCTCAAAAGTCTATAGGAGACAGAATACAGGGATAGGGCCTTGAGGTGGTCTGCATAGGGCATATTACTTATGCCCTGTATTCTTTTAGTGAAGAACCTCTGTGGCTGTTCCAATTGTTGGATATGCCTAGTTAGGTATATACGAAAAGGGGCATTGTACTCAATGATAGGTCTGATGGATGCCGAATACAGTGAAACAATGACTTCATTGGTCTTAGATGCCATACCTTCGTTTATAAGTTGCACAACATAAAATGATTTCCTCACCACTGTAGACACATGATGATAAAAGGCTAGATTACTATCTATGTGTGCCCCTAAGTCCTTGACTACTGCAACAACTCTAAGGGGTGTGCTTTCAATATGATAGTTACCAGGGATGGATGACTTCCCAAAGGATACTATTATGCATCTCTTGGCATTTATTTTTAGTATATGGCTTTGATACCAGTTGCTTGCCTGTGTCAGCCCTCATGGAGAACATCTGTGTCAGTGTGAGATTCAATGATAGCTCCTAATTTGCAATCATCTGCAAATTTAGTCAGCCAGAGACCACTGACATTGGCCTTGACTTCTGAGAAGTAAATGCCAAAAAGGAGCAGTCCAAGGACTGATCTCTGAGGGACGTCACTTGTGACTGGCCTCTTTGTAGAGGTGGACTCCCCAGTTCTTACTTCCTGGGTCTTGTCTGTGAGCCATTTGACTATCCACTGGGTGGCATATGAGTTTATACCTAACCTATTGAGTTTGTCAATAATACCCAAGTGGAGTATTGTGTCAAATGCCTTGGCCAGATCAAGGTAGGCAGGGTGAACGACTTTGCCCTCATCTGTTGTTTTAGTGACCTTCTCGAAGAAGTCCACCAGGTTGAGTAGGCATGATCTGCCCTTGATGAAACCAAACTGGGTTGGTTCCAGTGTCTGGAGGTTTATTATATCTCTGTTGATCATCTCCATGATAATTCTTTCTATGGCTTTACATGTAAGACTAGTGAGACCTATGGGTTTGTAGTTTCCAGGGTCTGTAGATGGCCCACCTTTGTGTAGAGGGATGATTGTTACCTTTCTCCATTCATGAGGCATAAAGCCTTTTTGGAGACTACAGTTAAATAGTAATTCCAGAGGCCCTGATAAGTCATGTTTTATGCTATTTAGAAGGCACCTTGGGATACTGCCTTGGCCCACTGATGCAGTGTTCCTGTTCTTGGAAAGAACATTAAGGACCTATTCCCTAGTGATAGTAGGGATGATTATATTTGATAATATTTCCTGAGGACAGGTTGAGGGGGAGAGGGGGTAAAGTTGGAACTGAATTTATCAACCAGGAGATTTGCTATATCTTCTGGCACAGTATAGGTGGCTCCATTTACAGTGAGCTCTGCACACAATTGTGTATTGTCTTTGAGGTTGCAGACATAGCTAAAAAATGCTTTGTGCTTGACCTTGGCCTGAGAGGCCAAACTTACCTCAAATTTGGCTCCTCTGAGTTATTTGTTTAGTTTGATGAGAGTGCTTTTATCCTGCTGGGTGCTGCACCTCCTAATTTTTGAAATTATTTTCTTCCTCCTGTTATACAGCCAATTGATTTTGTGATTCTACCAGGGTGGCTTGATTTTTTTAGTTAGTTCTGTACTCCTTCATGGTGGGTACAGCTGCCTCTATGCAGCTATTAACATGCTTGTACAGAGATTTTGTGAACAGTTGTGCATAGGCAGAAGGGTTCTCAGTATTTATGGGGGCTTGAAATGTTGCCAGGTACTCACTTAATAGCAAGAAGTTAGCCTTAGAATAGTTCCTAAATATGTCAGGTTTAGCTGGCGGTCCAGGTTTTATTTTTATTTCAAAGGAGACCATTTTGTGGTCTGACCTTACCATGGAAGGCATTACAATAGGGAGTGTGCAGCAGTCTCCCATATTGGTGAGGACCAGATCCAGTATGGTTGCACCCCTGGCTGGTGTTTTGCCTATCTGGTCCAAGGAGTTTGGGTTTACAAAATCCAGGAATCTCTGTGCATGTACATATGGTGTCGTATACAATTCCCAGTTAATAGTAGGGTAATTAAAGTCACCCATGAATATGGTATTGGGTTAGATGGTTAGTGTCTCTAATAAGTATAAATACATGGTATGGTTTTCCTGGGTCATAGAGGAGGACCTATAGCTTGCAAGGAAGTAGTATTGGATTTTACCTATGGTGATTTGAACATGGATCAGCTCAAGTGCATTGTCCTGTTTAACCAGCCTTGAAGTATGTGTATTTTTGATGTAAATAGAGACACCTCCCCTTTAGTCCCTGCCTGTGAAATAGCTGGCCTAAATGTGTGGAAGGCATTATAACCTAGCACTGTTGGTGTGTTCTCTGTGCCTTTAAGCCATGTCTCAGTGACCACACAGACATCAGCATTCTCTAGGGTAAAGAGAGCTTCTAGGGAGTGGAGTTTTTTTTATTAGACTCCTAGCATTGAGCAGTAATGCCTTTAGATTTTCTTGGTTTTGATTTACTATGTAGGAAGTACTTTCAGTTTGGCATTGCCTAAAAAAGTCACTGTGGGGAAGACAATGCTTTAGCTAATATTCAAAAGCCTGGAGAGAGGTGCAGACCATCCCTGGCAAAGCAGCATGATCTGTTGACCATCTCCTGCCATGCTGACAAAGATTGTACCCCCTTAGAATGACACCAGAAACTAAGCCAATTATTAAAGTCAATCATATTTTATTTGTACTATGGCATCATTCTTGGAGAAGGTTAAATGCTGCTCAATGCTAGGCTCATACCAGCCTGAGACACATATTCTGAGAGCTCCATGATATCTCTCTTCATATAGTCTAGGGAGGTACGTCTCAGATCATTTACCCCCACATGGACTCTGACTGAGTCATATTGATAATTGTAGTCCAGTGACCTGAGTGCATGCATAATGTGATGGATCCTAGCTCCTGATAAGCAACTGACCGTAACTTTCTCCTTTCTCAGCCTGTTAAGAGAGACATCAGTATGTCTCACAATGGAGTCTCCAGTAACTAGAATGCTGGATTGTGCAGTGACTTGCCTTGTGGGCTTACAGGTAGAGGCTTCATGAGATGTTACTCTATGTGTTGATGTGGTTGTTGTTCTGAGAGAGCATTTGGAGCTGCGGAGGATATTTGTTATGTGCACTTAATCTAGGAGGTCTTTGTGCTTTAGGAAGCTTACATGTAAGTACCTCAGCATATATGGGTCAATATGTCTGCTATGAATTTTGCATTACTACTGACAACCTTATTGACATTAGGAGTACTTTTATGTGAGAACTTTGCCTCCAGTGACATCGTTAAATACATCTATCACATACCATATCAGTTTGTTTGAGAATTAACTGGTTGTCAGTAAACATGAGGTGATTTCTACATTGCCTCAGGATGCCCATATCCATCAAGCCAGTAACAGAGACAGTAGGAAAGTTCATATCCATGGCAAAAGACCTGTTTTATTGATTAGACAGATGGAGTGAGAATATCAATCACTGTCAGGGGTATCCAGTTTGCAACTATGTGGACAGTGCTTGTCACTGCAAACTACTTGTCCTGTATACAACTAGGTATTGGAGAAATTTTGATTGCACTTTTACTGGAAAAATGGCACTCAAGGTGTCTGAGTCTGTAGAGGCACTGCCAAACACTTGAGGGGAAACTAATATGTAGACCTAAAAAATTTAAGGATGAAGTATTTAGGCAGATATTCTGAAGTTAGTAACAAATCAAACAGTACTTACTGAAAACAAATACTTAGCTTGTCAAGAATGATGAAAAGAAGGGAGTTGCATGAATGGCTACTGCCTGGCTACTATTAATGCTGGTCTCACCATAGCTTCACTCTCTTGGGATATCATGTTCCTTTGCTTCTTCTCTCACCAGAAGCAAAATGTTTGCACCAATCTCAAGCAGAGAAGCAGGCCACACCCTGTTTAATGATCCACAGTCTTGTCCCAGATGATGCAAGGGTCTGTAGGCTTGTAGCCTTTCTCTGGTAGGTGTCTCTAATAGCAACCAGACCAAACAAGTATGTTAAGCACAGACATTCACCCTCCAACCAGAAACAGTCAGGAATCAATGCAGCCTGCTCCTTCTGTCACCAGGATCAGAATATAAGCACATATTCCATGCTATCACCTATAAAGCAAAATAATGTGCCTGTACTCCTTCTCTCACCAGGACAAAACAGAAGCACTAATTCCAAGATGACTACTGAGAGGCAGAATGTGGACTTTCCAATAACTGCAGTGTGTACTAAGCAATTAGATATGAAAGTGTGCAACTTAAGTTTTAGCTATCTAAAAATGTAAGTTTTCATGGAGAGACACTATTTCTAAAAAAGCAAATAGATTGAAAGGAGGTGGGCACTTTTGTATTCTGATACTATGGAATGCAGTAGGATGGCCAAAAATTTTAAAATGTTGAAGAGGAGTTATTTCACAAAATGAGCATCTTGTGCTTACTCACACCAGCCAGGGAAAGGAGAGAGAGAGAACAAGCTATATGATCAAATTAACATAAGGGGCAGGCAACTAGAAAAGCAGTGGTATTTAAGAACACAACAGTAACTGGGTGGTAGGGAGGGAAAAATTCTGTCTGACACAAGAGACAGAGCTGCTGTCTTTTTTCAAGTTTTAATATGCAGTTAAAAGCAGAATACAAGTAAAACACAGTGTAAAGAAAACAAATCATGGTATACAAAATAGAAAAAGGCAAAAAAATCAAACATTACTGCTGGGTCAGTTTGGATGACATCACTCTTTGTCACCTGCCTTCAGTTCCCCAGGCTAACAGACAATAACATAATTTTAACATCTCTGTATGAGAAGCACATATCTTTCAGAATTGCAGCTGCTAGGAAGTCATAGAGCAATAAAACACTTTACATTTTAAACATAGTAAATACTTCTCTCCAAGATAATAGAAAAAACTAGCTCTAGACATCCTGTCGTCTTTTTGCAATGAAACTAACTTTTATAGCACATCATAAAGCACTTAATTTCAACTTATTTTCTTGAAATTTTGTAAGTTAATCTTCTATGTTACAGGAAGATATGCTGTGATTACATTCTTGAAGCTCAGTACATAACATACAGTTTTGTATAAATCATATCAGTATTCACAAATGGCATAGAATTATTTACAAAATTCCAGATAGCTGGGCTGGCAGTGTCACAACCACTAAGAACTTTTAGTGTTGAGAACTGCAGTATTCGCAAGTAGTTAAATGTTATAAGCAAGCAATAATGCCTAGCAGGGAATGTGTTATTGTGGAAATAATGCCCACCCAGGGGTGTTCTGAGTCCTGACGCCACAGGCGGAGGGCCTCACCCCCCCTGGAAGGGCATTATTTCCACAATAACACACACCATGGAGGGCATTATTGTGCTTATAGAATGGGCTGTCTGTAAAATTGCTGTGTTTTAATTACTTTTTTTTATTATATTATTTTTTTATATATTTTTGATGTAAAATAGTTCCTCCGCCTAATGTTTTAAACTTGCTGTATTGTATGTTAATGATGTTGGAGGAAACATTTTACATCAAAAATATAACAACTTAAAAATATATCCAGGTATTTACTATATTTTTTGCTCCCCAACTCCTAAGTCATTTGGTTTATTGCCAGTCATCGGAGACTGAAGTTACCAAATAATGACACACGTTTGAGTTTCAGACTTTTATTTCCTCAGAAAATTCATGCTAACACAAACCTTTTATTTATGCAATTTTGTAATTTTATAAGAGAAATAATTAAAATTTCTTCTTATTTTTGAACTTTTGTTCCCCATTTTTTTAGGATTTATCCAAACTTCTTCAGCTGAAAGTTCCAGATGTATGCAAACCTCTTTACTGTTGCTGCTGACAGTGGTCAGTCTCATTCACTCCCTCACTGTCTCTCTCTCTCTCACACACACACACACACACACACACACACACACACACACACACACACACACACGCACACACGCACACACGCACACACACGCACACACACACCTATGCTTCAGAAAATGTATGCTAAACAAATTTTGTTATTCAAGTAATTGTCTAATTTTTTAAGTGCAATCTTTAAAATATGTTCTCATTTTGAGCCTTTGTTTCCCCTTTATTTTAAGCTTTGTCCTGATATGTTGTGCTAAGAGGTCGAGAGGTACGCAAACCTCTTAAATGCTGCTGCTGCCAGGGATTGCTCAATCTCAATCACTCTTCACTCGCTCTCTCTCTCTCTCACTCTTTCTTGCTACACACACACATGCACACACACACACACACACACACACACACACACACACACACACACACGCACACACACACACACACACACACACACACACACACACGTGCACATACATACACATTTACTTTTTTTCTGTTTGAATTTTTTTTTTTTTACACTGGCTAAACAGGAAAAGCACTGCTTAGCGAGTGCAAAATAATAACAGCATGACCGATCTCTATTTCTTACTCTCATACACACATATACTCTTACACACAGACATAAACACATACATGTGCATTTTTTTTTATTTTGCAGTCACTAAACAGCATTGTCCTGGTCCCCTTCAATAAACACATCACACTGAATGACATTTGATGACCTTTACATAGCTTTGATCACCACATTTATTAATTACAACTGGACATAGTATAGTTGATTCTAAACACAGCATAAACATCCTTGTAATGTTAATCAGGACAGCATACCTACTCATATTGCCCCAGTAAGCAGCGTCCATACCTCTGCTCACTTACTTTACTTATGAAGCAACATCCAAGACTCACTATATATCCCATTTACTGAAATACCCATCCAACCAAGTAATTCAAGACGACATGACCTTACTCATCCTGACCCAGTAAGCAGCGTCCATACCTATACATGCTTACTTTACTTATGAAGCAGCATCCCAATCTCACTTCATACACCATTCCTTGAATTACCTTCCAACCAAAATATGCCGCGTCCTTACCTCCGCTTGCTTATCTATTCAGCAAACTTCCTCCAGCTGATCATTTTCCTTTCCCCCAAATCCTGGAAATGAACATCCAGACACCAGAGGGGGAACAGAAGAGGGCAAGCCTGCCCCTCTTCTCCACCGACCAGCCTGACCGGGCTGTTTCCCCTCCCTTCTACCCAAAATTGTTCAACCAACTACCTCCCATAAAGGGAAGGGTTAATCCACACATCATTCGATGTACCCATCATCTATAAAGTACATTAGCACCACGTCATCAACCCTATACCTTGATATACCTGCACTGAAACATGCCTTAATGAAACTAACTAAAATAGGATTACCCATGACTCCACTGTAGCACCAGAACATCCACAAGAGAATACTTCCCCTTTAGTCAGCTTCCTTCAAGACACTAACCATGGCTCGACCTTTCCAGAATGACAACCTATAGCCATAACAAGTGCCACAGAAACTATAACCCTTTGCACCCAAATCTGCACCCAGTGAAAGAAAAAAAACATTAGCACGTCTCGAACCCAGGACCTTGCCAACTATAGAATATCACATTAGCACACCAAACTGCACAGCTCTGAATATGCAATAACCCGATTGTTGCAGGGAATAGTCTAACTCCAAAACTTTAATGACAAAACACAAAGTGTTGGAAAACCAGAACCACTTGACATAGTTCCTGAAAATTTGCCTATGCCCAGCAATGAAGTATTTCTACATGCCCAACCATAAACACCCCCAATTCACTCATTACCAAATGGCAATCAACCTACCTACGCAAGGGACAAATTTGTCACCCTGAAGATACTACAAGTTAGGAAAAAACTCCGGCATCCTGTCAAAGAACAACACTTCATTGGCCCTTCCCCCAAATACAGTTTAAACAACTGGATGAGTAACTATAACCACCCCAAGGAAAAAACAACCCACTCTGTGCTGCTACCTCAAAAAAAGTCCATAAGCATGAAATGATCCAAAATTTTGGTAAAAACACAGGTTTATTACTCCAGCCAGTCAAAGCAGTCAAATAGCTTAAATAACATACAGAATAAATAGAACACAACAGTAGTATATCCAACACAGTAAAGCGCTTTCATCCTACTCTAGGACTTCTTCAGAACTGTGTTTGCTGAAACACACTCCCACTTTTATACTGACAATTAACTAATTAAAATTTGAATCATATTAACCCTATAGAAACTGTTAAAAATATATAGTAAATTTTAATGTTTCTGTGAATGGCAAAAGTGTTGTTTATTAAAGTCCACCCAGCAACCCTAGTAATGACATCATCACTGCCTAAGAGCCTACCCCAAACTCCCCATAACTAAACCTAAATGCCTGCTTCAACCATACCCCTGATGTATCACATTCTTACCTGTCCCCACACTATTCCCATACTACACAAGCTAACCATGAGTGGATAAAATTTTGTCACTAGCTGCGACCTCACAGCATACTGCCCCAGCAGCCAAAACCCTTCTTGCAGTAATATTCATCACCTGTCCAGATCACTTCCTTCTGACCACCGGCTGTTACCAACTCTGAGCTTCGACCATCTGTGATCTTAATGCATAGTACTCCAACAACTGGAACACCCAACCATCACCTGTGGAGATCTTTGATGTCATTGTACACCATGCCAGTGGCTGTAACATCTGCTCCAGAAGCATCCCTCAACACATTAGTCTGCCAGAAAAATACTTTGCAAGAAACAGAAACACCATCACATTATTTTCACCTAATTACTAGAGCTCTGTGAAAACACACTTTGAACACAAATGTCAACATACCATTGTTTGACTGCTGTCAATACCCGAACTATGCTAATGAATTAGCACAACTTAGATCCACCATGGGGCTTGTAAAATTACTGTAAAGTGACATTACAATTAACTGGATACTGGTGCTCAACAGTTAAAGAATCCTGGAAATAACTAATATGAACATGTCATACCAAATCCAACATAGTTATAAAGTGCTGCTGATTTACACCGATCATTTCGTCAGAATAGGCCATATAGGATTATAAGGTATAACCATGCTTGATTTATGAAAAAAGCACTATTAAGCAACTGAAAAGGCATGGCAAGCTGTCTACTTCTAGGCACACATGCCTCCACCTTTAGATGTTTTGCCTAATTTTATTCTATATTCCTATATTCCTGCGTCAACACAATCCCACAGAAAACTTGAAAGTGTCAGACAGCAATTCTTCAAAAGTTAAAAAATTAAACTGGAGTAAGCCCTTTTTGCCTTAGAATGCACCCCAACATAATTATCACAATCTACTGAACATAAAATCCATGGTGCTAGAAAATGCAAATGTCCAGTTCATGGAAACACTGGCTCAATTCCACTATTCCTCCAGCAGCACCCTGCATGCACAGCAAATGGTTGCTGAAACCATCCAAACCATAATGCACTGCCATTGATTGCTCTACCTCAACCACCAATGATCACAACTAAGGCCGGATCCACTAGTGATCCGGATCCTGCCTCTTTCCCTTCTTTTCCCAAGAGGACCACCCTGATTCACTGTCCAAAGAAACAGACAGCAAGTAATGAAAGTGTAAAATTATCACTCCATCAAAATCTGACTTGCCACACACATACACCTACACAACATTATAAACACCCTTTTCATTTTTTTTTTACACTTGGTAAAAGGAAAACTATGCCATTTTACAGTAACAGTCCGAGCTCCCCGGTACCTTACCAGGTTGCTGTAAAGTGTCAGACTATGCCAAGCGCCATCTATTTCCTATGACATTAATGATGATCCTTAGTTATGGCATCCAACCCCTTTATCGACCAATACTCCAGTTCTCTGAGGGAGAACCGCAACTATTCAGCAACGACAGGGGAAATGCAGCAACTCCACATAAAAGTAGTCATTTAACACAGCTGCTCTCCTAGGTAGACAGTAAACAAACAAAAAAAAAAAAACTGCCAATGCCAGTCACCCATAATCCTTTAGAGAGTCCATAGCTTAAGCATAATTAATTCCCAGTGAATTCTACACCTCTTACCATCAGACACCCTCAATAAAATTAACAACTTCTAACTCAGCTAGTACAAAATATGAAGTTCAGGAGCCCATCAAGTTACTTGCTCAGACCAAATGGTTCTGGAATGAATTGGATTTCTTGATTCACTATCTTTCATTAAGAGGTAATGTCTTTATTATCTGAAATGATTATTTCTGACTACTGCATTATCCTACGAGAGCCCTCCTGGGTGCCTGATGATAAGTGGAATTACATGTGATGAAGCTTGTGGTTCTGTAGTACGGAGCAGACATCAAACCATTTTCCATTCTCTAGCATGACCAAAGGTTTCACAGCATACCTCATTATAGAGTTGTAACAAGTTTACTCTAAACCCCACCACCCATGAACCCAATCAGGGACAAAAACTCCAAGTGATTTTTTTATTTATTTATTTTTTTTGCGGAATCAGTTTCCATAATCATGCACTGACCCATAATAGAAATAGAAGGTGGGTACTTGTGGTAGCAAGCTTTCTGGCCACATATTCAGTCAAAGCAATTCCGCGGCAGTGTTTAGTTACTGCACAGGCACCCACAACTTTAGCATCCCCTAGTGATTACTGCACCTGCTTCCAAGTCCCTTCCCCCACCACTTGGAGCAAACAAAATTACTCCGCACAGCCTGGGAAACAGTAATCATCAAAGAAAACCAACCTCAGGAGACACTATGCTTCTCTCCACAAAATTCCAAGCCTCTCATGGCACACGAACACTAAACGCCCCCAACAACCAACCATAGAGAACACCCAAAATGTAAACCTTCACACAAAACAGTCCAACCCATAGTATCAATTACAAACCACCCAAAAGCTGCATGACTGAATATGAACCATTAACGGATGTCCTATTAAGACTGCATGCCATCCCACACCCACAAATGATGAGAAGGCATGCCACCACCTCATAAATCACTGATTAGTGAGTGTAAAGTAATGGAGGGCATTAGTTTTTTCTCAGTCTGAGCTCCACGGCAGCTTGTTATGCTACCATGAAGCAACAGACTCATTTTCAGTAAGCATTACCTGTAGATTAACACACTGCTGGAGAACGTTTGTTCTCCAGTCAGGGTACAATCTACAGCTCGCCCATTCTTTAATGCAAAGTATAAACTGGTGATAACAAAATTAGAAGCAATTAATGTTCCCAAGCAGAAAAATATCCATAAATCTGTGAGGTAAAAGACAGTGCATAGACCAGCTGAAGCAATATTTAAAATAATAAATTAGATTTACTTGCTAGTTATTAAAAAATAGAGGTTCATTGGCTGTGAACTTGTCATACTAATTATCAACATACCTGCACCGTACAGATATTTATTATAAAACTGTAGACATACCAGATGGTACTTTCTTCTTAAAAAAACAATCTGATTTGGTCTATAAACATCATTAACAAAGAAACCATTGTGTGAATATCAATTAATGGTACATCTACAGGGTTCCTATTAAGTTACGGCCAAAACATCGAAACAGCCGAATTTCAAAGTTTGAATTGTGGGATTGCAGTACAGTGAAGATTGGGATATTTGCCCTTTCCTCGCTGTAGTGTGATCTAGAAGTTGGAATATATATTTAGTTTTGAAATGAGGCCGTTTCGATGTTTCAGCCGTTCGATTAAGTTATCTTTTGATAATGTAATATGAACCCCATCTATAGACATTCATTCTTGGAAGCATTATTTTTTAATGGAAGTTGTACATTTCAAGGTACATTATCTTTTGATTTGCAGACTTATTATATGTTTGCTTCATTGTAATTCAGTTTGAATTCTATGAAATGTAATAAAATCTTCAGTAACTATAGCAAAAAATGGATTATTGTGAAATATTTGTGGTGAATCATTCATTGTACTATGGAATTCTATCAATTACAAGGACCACACAGCAATAGTTTACGTATTAGTAGTTATTTCATTGCCATTTCCTTGGAAATATTGACATGTGCAGAGTAACGTGTAACAACATATTTGAGGGAAACATCTCCTAGTTGTGGTGAGGCAGGTTTATATCTCAAGCATAGTTATAGAACATCTTGTGGTTAAACTAACTTTACCTTGTTTGTAATACAAAACTATTATTTTATTTCTGTAGAACAAGGTAAGAATTTCTCCAAAAAAAAAATCAAAAAGCTGCCACAGTGTTCCTACCAATAA
Source organism: Protopterus annectens (assembly GCF_019279795.1). Taxonomy (NCBI): domain Eukaryota; kingdom Metazoa; phylum Chordata; order Ceratodontiformes; family Protopteridae; genus Protopterus; species Protopterus annectens. The sequence goes on from NC_056744.1 coordinate 760,816,954, forward strand.
AATATACAAATATTGTGCTGCTCTGCAGATATATCTTAACTCATTGACTGACTTGCTTATTTTGAATCAAATTGTTGAAAGCTACTACAAAACCTAAGCCAGAATTTTCAAATATGCTAGGTGTTATATGTTAGATTGTTTTCTTAAGTCAAGGAGCACCAAACTACTTTTTAAATTAAAGGTTTCAAAGATCTCTACTAGGCAAGATATTTACAAAATTTGTTGCCTGCCAGTTTCTAACTTACATTGTAAGGATATTTTACACCAGAGGGATTGCCTTAATTGTGCCGGAGAATTTTTATTCATTTTTTTTTGGTTGTTGGTGCTTCGTTTATTTACAAAATTAATAAAAAACTATGTGGAAAAAAATTCAAAGATCAGTTTAATAATAGTTGAATCTTCACTGTAGTATAGCATAAATATCCTACACTAATAGACCAAGAAGATGTTCTATAAATAAATGCATACAAATCAATGATATGGCTTAAAACAGAATAAACAATAAATGGCTAAGAAAATCTCCAAATTCCTGCTTTAAAATAATCACCTTTAGGCAGACTTGAGGGACTAATGAATGATCTTACATCTCAACAAAAATGATGGGAGATTTTATTTTCCTTCTAGCAAGCTAAAGATTTATTGGCTGTCTTAACATTTTACTGTCTAAATATCAGGTGAAATCCAAAGTATGGAATATGTTTACACTGATAGGTATCCGTAGATGCAAGGGTATGCAATTAAAATTAGCTACCAGCATTGTGATCCTCATTTCTGATTGCAGTTTGAAAACAAATTTTTAGGTGATGAGTTTTGTTTATCATTTATCCTTTGCATGAAGGCTTGTTTATGATTTAGATATACTCCACCTTTAAGAACAGTTACATAAGCAAGCAGATAGCATCATTAAGTCAGTGTTTTAAATAAACCATATGAAACACAAAAACACAAACAAACAAGACTAATTATATTGTAGTAAAGAAAATAATGATGGATATTTGCTTCAGACAGCGGCTTTAAAACACATGTTGTATAAGGGTGTAGCTGAAAACTCATGAAGAGTCAAGAAGACCATTTTAGAACATTTTTGTCCCATAATCCTGAAAATGCAGTCTAGTAAGTTGTCTGGCTGACTCATGCCAATGGATTTGGAAAACAGAACTTGGTAATGTGCAGCCTTATGCCATATCAGGATCACTCTTAAAAGTGAAGAGGTGATTCAATGGGAGTTATTTTTTGTGGGGGAGATACTTTGGTTACATCTTAAGTTCTATGCTTTGCAAGAGATTTGTCAATACAATGCCCAGACTAGAGACTAAAACAAATAAGCTGACAAAGAACAGTTGCCTCCTGACTGCATAAAATCTCATTAAGGTCAGTGTCTGACAGGTGACTAGTAAGGTGCCCTATTGAAATGCTTTCACTCACAATACCAGGTCCTAAAAAAAAAAAAAAAAAAAGGCTGAAAATGTAAGAGAACTGAGGATATCATACATCACTCACTTCCTTTAAACTTGTAAGTGCACAGCCTCCTTTGCATCCTGATGTTGGGGCTGGGTAAGGCCTCCACCTATAAACATATATATACCAACTCCAAGATCCCATACTTCAGTGAAAAGGGAATATTCAGAGAAACAGCAGTTTTGAACTTAATATATCTAAGTGCAGATTTGTGGTCATTTAGTGACAACATTCTACGATTTCGCATTGCCAATAATCAACAATTCAAATGGTTACCAACAAGGAAGCTACAGCAGTGGTCAGTGCTGGGTTCTTTCCTGTGCAGTCTGTTAATGGCTGACATTGTTTGCAAGCTCCAAGGGAAAAGGTATTTTTGCCATATAATAGGAAGGGTGGGAGTCTTTTTAATCAGGCTCAGAATGACAAAGAGAAGCCTGTTAAGTGGTGTGATAGATGATTTTCATTACAAAGGTGCAAAATTATGCACTTTTAGGCTGCTCTAGCAGAGAATAATTTCTACAAAGAGAGAGTACTTACAGTATAGCAAGTAAATTAAATGATATGGGAGCAGATCCGATAACTGTCCATTTAGAATTCCGATGATACACATGCATAATTATTATTATTATTATTATTATTATTATCATTATGCACTGTGCAAACATGTTATTGGTAGTTATATTATATTATACAGGTTACACTGCCTCTACAATATCTAGACGGATAACATCTTCAGGATTAGTGAAATTATAGGTACTGGTAAAGGCTATTACATTTGTAAAATGATGGCTGAGTCATTAAATAAAATGAACATAATGGTAGAAGAATTATTCATTCAAATATTCTCTGACTACCCAACTTAGTCAATCCAGTATCACTGGAAGGCAAGAGTCTATCGTAGTGCACACACACACACACACACACACACACACACACACACACACACACACACACACACACACACACACACACACACACACACACACACACACACACACACACACACAGACACACACACACAGACACACACACACACAAATATATATACACATACACACATATACACACATACACATGCACACATATAAACACACACAAACATAGACACACACAGAAACAAACATATACACACACGCACACAAATATAAACACACACAGACATATACTCATACACAGAAACACACATACACAAGCACGCACACACACACACACACACACACACACACACACACACACACACACACACACACACACACACACACACACACACATCACACAGGTACTTTGGGAAATATGGAGAAGCACCAGTTCACCCACAGCATGTCTTTGGAAAGAAGGATGGTACCAGAGTACCCAGCAAAACCCACACACATATGTACACATGCACACATATAAACACAGACAGACATACACTCACACACAGAAACACACAAACATACACACACACACTCACACACACACTCACACACACACACACACACACACACACACACACACACACACACACACACACACACACACACACACACACACACATCACTCAGGTATTTTGGGAAATATGGAGAAGCACCAGTTCACCCACAGCATGTCTTTGGAAAGTAGGATGGTACCAGAGTTCCCAGCAAAAACCCAAAATTAATATAGGGAGGATGATCAGAGTCTGCAAATAAGATATTCCAGTTAAATAAACAGCTAAGGTCATAAGAAATACAATTTGTTTCTATCAGAGAAGGATAGTGCAAAGTTAAACTGTAGTGAATACCTATGAGAAAACAATTTTTAGACAGTATGAGAGCAACAAGTAAATCCAGTGTAATAAAAAAGCAACACATACATAGCGAACATTGTAAGTTAGATTACAGCATGTAGACTCTACTCTCTTCGCTATCTGGCACTGATCTCTGGATGTTAAGGTCAGCGAAACAGAATATCTTTCTGACAGGGAGTTATTGGTATGTCTCGGGCATAGTCCCATGGTAGTATTTATGATTATTTTTTTAAGTAGAAATAATTTAAAAATACTTTTACTAGTGATCTACTTAGAAATTAGTATAAACTAAGAATTTAAAGTAACACCAGATATGGGCCATATTCAGAATGTTTATTGCAGAAGTTTTCCACTTTTGTTTCTGATGGGATACTTGTTCATGCACTTTTAGGCTGCTCTAGCAGAGAATAATTTCTACAAAGAGAGAGTACTTACAGTATAGCAAGTAAATTAAATGATATGGGAGCAGATCCGATAACTGTCCATTTAGAATTCCGATGATACACATGCATAATTATTATTATTATTATTATTATTATTATCATTATGCACTGTGCAAACATGTTATTGGTAGTTATATTATATTATACAGGTTACACTGCCTCTACAATATCTAGACGGATAACATCTTCAGGATTAGTGAAATTATAGGTACTGGTAAAGGCTATTACATTTGTAAAATGATGGCTGAGTCATTAAATAAAATGAACATAATGGTAGAAGAATTATTCATTCAAATATTCTCTGACTACCCAACTTAGTCAATCCAGTATCACTGGAAGGCAAGAGTCTATCGTAGTGCACACACACACACACACACACACACACACACACACACACACACACACACACACACACACACTCACACACACACACACACACATACACACACATGTACAGACACATGCACACACACACACAGATGGTGACACACACACACAAATATATATACACATATACATAGACACACACACACACGCACACAAATACAGACACACACACATAGACACACACAGAAACAAACATATACACACACGCACACAAATATAAACACACACAGACATATACTCATACACAGAAACACACATACACAACACACACACACACACACACACACACACACACACACACACACACACACACACACACACACACACACACACACATCACACAGGTACTTTGGGAAATATGGAGAAGCACCAGTTCACCCACAGCATGTCTTTGGAAAGAAGGATGGTACCAGAGTACCCAGCAAAACCCACACACATATGTACACATGCACACATATAAACACAGACAGACATACACTCACACACAGAAACACACAAACATACACACACACACTCACACACTCTCACACACACACACACACACACACACACACACACACACACACACACACACACACACACACACACACACACACATCACTCAGGTATTTTGGGAAATATGGAGAAGCACCAGTTCACCCACAGCATGTCTTTGGAAAGTAGGATGGTACCAGAGTTCCCAGCAAAAACCCAAAATTAATATAGGGAGGATGATCAGAGTCTGCAAATAAGATATTCCAGTTAAATAAACAGCTAAGGTCATAAGAAATACAATTTGTTTCTATCAGAGAAGGATAGTGCAAAGTTAAACTGTAGTGAATACCTATGAGAAAACAATTTTTAGACAGTATGAGAGCAACAAGTAAATCCAGTGTAATAAAAAAGCAACACATACATAGCGAACATTGTAAGTTAGATTACAGCATGTAGACTCTACTCTCTTCGCTATCTGGCACTGATCTCTGGATGTTAAGGTCAGCGAAACAGAATATCTTTCTGACAGGGAGTTATTGGTATGTCTCGGGCATAGTCCCATGGTAGTATTTATGATTATTTTTTTAAGTAGAAATAATTTAAAAATACTTTTACTAGTGATCTACTTAGAAATTAGTATAAACTAAGAATTTAAAGTAACACCAGATATGGGCCATATTCAGAATGTTTATTGCAGAAGTTTTCCACTTTTGTTTCTGATGGGATACTTGTTCATGCTTATTTTAGTTTACTTTTGTTAAAAACTTGAACAATATTAATATTTGCATGATGCTAGCAATTTTTTACTGTATTGATATAATATGGATATTGTTATTCCTTTTATCAAATATTGCCTATGTGATATCATGCACTTTCTGTTCTATGGTTAGTACATGCTTGTTTCTCTTGTCAGATGTTTTAGTGTGCATGTTTAGTACTGTACTTCTGTAAGAAGGAGACAATACATAACTGGGGCACTGAGCAGGCTCTCCATCCATGTGAAGCAGAGTTCCTCCCTAACCAAATTCAAGGGTAGCTTGGACAATTGGATGGGAAACCAGAAATTTGTCCCTAGTTTGGCACCTATGTCTCTAATGGACACAGGTAACCTGTAAATGGTTCATCTGGCAAACTCCTGATTAGTATAATCAATGGTATCAGAACCTGTCAGAGATTTGGGATGCATGACTAGGCTTAAAAAGGCCCTTGTAATTGTTAGCCTAGTAAACACCTATGAACCAATGAACTAGACTAGAACAAATTAATCATTTCGATTTTTCTTAAAAATAGGTTCCTTTTCATTACACACACACACACACACACACACACACACACACACACACACACACACAAACATGCAGGTTTATGTATATATCATGGAAATGGCAGTGAGCAATGATGAAGTCAATCGCCATAATTACATTTAAAATGGCTTTAGAGATACTGCAGTTCTGTTCAGTATTAAGGCTATTTAATGTGTTAACATTATTTACATTTGTATGTGCTGGTTGGTATGCTGAGTTCTTCCTACTGTATCCTAAAAACACATTATTTTCACATATTTCCTCAAAGATGGACACATGGGCACAAAGATGGGAAAAATTTGCTTTGTTGGCCATTCAGGGTTTTTGTATTTCGCTTAATATGTGTCGATGAAACGGTGTTTGATTAACAGCCCATTCAATGACATAACATAGACGCGCAGACTGAGGTTTGAAATCAGGAAGAGATAGTGCCAAGGTGCAAAAATATCATCCAGTAAGTCATTTAAATTGGTTCAGGATGAGGAAACTACAGTAAAGTTTCCCATCTGTGGATAGATAAACTAAATGAGAAAATAGTGAGGTCGGAAAGACTAAAAAATAATGAGGAAACGTATCTGTCTGGAAGATCTAAGATTCCACAGAGTTCCTTGGAGTTCAGGCATCTAATAAAAACCATACTGTGAATATCCCACTTAATAACAGGTGGTAGAAATACTTTCTTTAAAAACTTTCCAAAGTATAAATCCACTAAAAGGCTGTCAAAAAAATTCCACAAAGCTTTGAATAAGCATTCCTTAGGACCCAACCCCTGTATCATTCTTTCAAGTACAATCTGCGCATGGCATGCAAAAAAACCTTAATGCAGAATTTGAATACAATAGTGGTAACTCGGCATGTGTAAAAAGAGGCAGATCTGAAAAGCTGTGCCTTAGCACAAAATTAAGTATAGCTATTTCATAGGTTCATAGGTTCATACTAGGCTATCTGCCCGAGGGCATTTACAAGCCTAGCCCATAGTTTTGTGGCTTACGCCACCCCTTTAGTATGGGGAACTATACCCATTATTTTGCTGTGCCTCTGTTGAGCAGTGACACTGAGGTAATCCCTGGGGTATATCTGCGATCTCCCATCCATTGGTCAAGATTTCTCTTGAACAAGGCCAGCGAGGTGCTCTGCCTCACATATACCGGGATTTTATTCCACAGCATAGGGAGTCTTTGGGTGATGAATCTATCCCTCCAGCACGTCCTATTAATAGCCGTGTCGAATTATAGTAGAATTATAATTACAGTAACAAAACAAAACAGAGAAGAACAAGAGAGAATACACAAGAAATGCATCTCACAGGATGTAAAGCAACTGGCACTACAAGGTGTCTATACTAATAGGAAAAACTTGCAGGGATGGGGATGGGTGCAAAGATACAAGGTAGCATGAGAAGAAAGAAAGAAATGTATTATTTTTATATTTACATTTTGATTACTAGGGTAGAGCACTGATCACAAAATCACCAGTTACAAGCTCAGCCTTTATTTTATTTAACCAAGAAAATGACAAAATGTCTAAGTAAGTGATAAAGGTGTGGCACTTGCATAAGTAATGAGTAGTTGTCATTACTGTGAAAGTAATATAAAATGCACGTATGCTAAAATGTGCTGCCAGAAAAATCTCTTCAGAGGGGAGTAGCAATCCTTAGTCCACTGTTCTGTCTTTCTGAGTTTCACATATATGTGTATGCATATATATGTATGTATGTATGTATATATATATATATATATATATATATATATATATATATATATATATATATATATACTATATATTCATGTGTGTGTGCTAAAATGAAAAAATGAAAGGTGGGTGTTAAGAATTGAACCAAGCCAGTTACTGTGAAAAATCCAAAATCACTTCTTATTTTTAAGTTTCCTATTTATTTGTTTTTTTTTTTTGTTTGTTTTTTGGCTTGGCTCCAGCTATCAGACAAGACTAAAGTCCTAAAAGTACTATCAAAAGGTAAAAATACTGGATTGGTAGGGCCCATCAATAACACTGGATGCATCTTAAATAGCATGAGGGGTTGACATAATGGTTAAGGTGTTTACTTCACAGACAAAAAGTACAAGGTTTGATTCTCACCAAGGAAAATTGGCTAGGATTAAAATGACCCACAAGTGCAGCTAGCCCAGTACCTTCCTATAAACCTATGAAGCATGATTTAGCCACACCTCCTAACAACACTGTTCAATGTCAGCCTTCCTGCAGGTTTTGTACCAAGTGAAGGAAGAACAGCTACAGCCGTTCCCCTGTATACTGGAGGACTTTCCGCAGATACAGGCAATTGAAGACCCATACGTTTGACCATCCTCATATCTGAAGTCATGGAACTAATCAATTAGGACATTGGGGACCTCCAAAGACTAAACCTGTCTCAATTTGGATTCCTGTAGGGCAGGTCATCCATACTCATGTCTGGTAATTTTATTTTTTAAAGGGTCATCAATTCAATGGATGAAGGCAAAATGATACACAACATACTTCAACCTGGCCAAATCTTTTGACACAACTACACATTCAACCATAGTAGAAAATCTAAATAAACTGGGAATAAACACCAGTGCCACCCACTGGATTGCCAACTTGCTCACAAATAGTAGGGAATCAAAATAAGGAAAGTTACTTCCACAAGGAGACAAGTCATCATTGGAGTCTCCCAGGGTTCATGCTGGGGTCTACTTCCCTGAAGTAGATGCTAATAGCAAAGGGCTCTGATTGACTACGTTTGCAGATCACTGCAAGCTAGTTGTACTCACTGAATCCTCAAATCACTTAGCCATCCTGCAGGAAATTTTGTCCCAAATAAATAACTGATGCCAAAAATCATGAACTGAAACTAAATGTCAGAAAATGCATTATTGTATCCTTTCAGGAAGTCATCTTCCTCAAAAAAAAAAAACTACCACATTAATACATCCCTAAGAGCTGATCCCATTGTTTGGGATTTGAGAACTTATGAGGACAGTGATCTAACTTTTGACCAACACATGTTCAATGTTGGAAGAAAGTCCTTTTATAATGCACAATTTAAAAACAAAGTGATTGTGTCTAGATCTAGAGATGTCATTATTCCCCTATTCTCAGACTCATTGGGCCAATAATTGAATATAATGCCCTCTATGGCATACAGACTGCTAAGAGGTAACCTTTGTCTAGAATACAAGGCATCCTCCAATCTAGTACTAATGGACTTACTAGATATGACCAAGTCAAATGGCATCAAAATACTCAGCCTAGTGATCTAAACCTCTTCTACAACATCAGTAGAATGGTTTCGAGGGACATTTATATATTGCAGAAGATACTCTTGCTCTGGAACAGACACCCCATCCGCATAAAATAAAGTTCATTCCTGTCCATTTTCAAATGCAGCTTGGATCTATGGATGGGAAACAGAAAATTTACCCCAGGACTGCACCCTGTGCTACTTAAAGGCAGAGGCCACTCCTAAATGCTGTATCCCATGCAGTGGTCCCCTCAAATTATCTATGGTATAATCTCAGTTATTCTCATTAGGGGCAATAAATAATTATCAACCATGGGATGAGTAAAGTCAGCCTCTAACCAAATGGAGTAGGTTGATTTGAGCAAAAAAAAAAAAAAAAGAAAAATTGGCTAGGATCAAAATGGCCCACAAGGACAGATAGCCTAGTACTTAGTTATGAACCTATGAACCTATTAAGCGGTATTCCTGAAAGGTTTCATGCAGAAATCACATTGCTGTTCATTATATTTCAGAAATACAAAAGTCAGATTATTAATATATACCATATACACAAATGAATGCTTGAAGACCAGGCAATACCTTTAAGAAAGACCACATGCAGCATACATCAGCAAATTAAAAATGTACTGATGCAGGTTATAAGTGACTTTTGCGCTAGCATATCCATGGGCTGTTGAGGAACAAAGCCTCTTTTTATTTATTTCTGCATACAATTGTATTTTTCCATTGGTGTTTTAGGCAAGTGAAATGTGTTGTGTAGTTCTAGCCAGGATGAGAAAGTAGGCAAGCTTTGAAAAGAGCCACAGTAATATATGTAAAGAGAGAACAGTGACATGGTGCATGGCATGATAGAGCACTACTGTAAGATTGTTCCAGAATTATAGATGAGAGTGTAAATGCCATGAATCCATCGAGAATTTAAACACTTACAGGGAAATCAGTAACAATATAATACAAATTATTAAAAAGCATAATAAGTATATATGAAGCTGACTGTTAAAATGTGCTTTTTTTTATATATATAATTTGGATATTTAATTATTTCTTTCTGTATTGTTTTTTTTTTTTTTTTTTTTTTTTTTTTTTTTTTTTGCTTGCTTGCCTAGTTAATTTTTGTTATTTCTTTCATCCAATGTCCTTGGTTAACCTGGAATTACCAATCATCCTAGAACTTGGCCTAGACCCAGAAAAATGGAATTGTTCAAAGTACAATAGTAGAACAATACAGTAAATGCATTCCTGGGAAGTGCTGCAATAAAGAAACACAACTTGGTGATAAAAGTACAGCAATATATTAATACGAATAACCTCTTAGCAATGTAATCTCAAAAATGTCGCAACACTTTACAGGAAAACAATTCAGTTGAGTACTACACTTAATCTTAATCAAATAATAGTTCAGTTTGAATCTGTTTAGCATTACAACAGTTAAACATTATATCGATTGACATATGAGTGAAATGACTAGAATGCACTATGAATATGTGAATGTGACATACTATTAGCAAGCAGTAAAAATGGGGAAAATCCCATAAACAAGACAGTGGAATAGAACAGAAAATGACTGAGAAGCACTAAAATATTACAGTGACTATATTTCTGATATATGCTCTAGATGACAGAATTAAGCTGGTAAAGCAGATACCACATCGATGCTGAACTAATCAAACCATAAAACAAGAGCAGATCTAACAGGAAGATAAGTGGCAAAGACTGCAAATCTCTAGTCAGTCCTGCATGACATTGGTGGCTACATTCCATTTCACAAAACATATCAGCAAAACTACAGAGTAGCACATTATAATGGTCCATGTCTGCAGTGTTTGTTATACTAAAGGGGATGCAGTTACAGCAATGGCCAAGGCCAGCAGTTTTCAGCCATCCTGGAGATGTTTTAATTCCTGAGATGAAGCCAAAGGAAAAACACGATTCACTGACTAAATCCCAGAATAATCTCAAGCATACGTATGGGTTATTGCTGCTATGATAAGCTGTTTTTTAACAATTTTCTTCCTTTCTGTGTTGGTCAGTTACATAGTCAATATAGCATACAGTAGTTCAATGCCTGCAATGCTAAAACATGCATGCTGATGTATATTAGCTGCTATTATTTCAATAATCAATTTAACCTTAGAGCTAACAAAAAATAATGTTGAGCATTTAAATACCTGCTTTTGAGAGATAGAAACTGTTAAACAGTTGAACAAGCACTGATACTTTTAGTAGGGCATGTTTGACAGTGCAAAACCATTGATAATTGCTTGATGCAGGAAGATTTAAAATGTATTATTGCCTGCTCTGATATTTTTTACATTTGTTTACAAAAAAGTTACTCAAAACTGAAAGAGAAAGTTTAGAGTCAGTTTCAGATGCTGAATGCGCATAGAAATAGTGTTAAAAGTGTCCCTATGCAGCAGTTTCTCATTCCTAACAGAAATGGTTCCTGCAGCACTTGCATGACTTTCATCGAGTATAGTCAATGAGCAGACAGCTTAATACACTTCTTCTCCCCAGTTTTTTGACATAAGGCAGTCAACACTTATAATAATGTAGAAACACCAGTAGTAAAGCTAAGAGGAGTATTTAAGTGCAGCAGTTTGCAGAAATTACTTCACGGAGTGAAACTCTTTGTTAAAAACACTGGAGATCACAAAATACTCTCTTCATGGCATTATGTAAATCTCTGCCCTTCGATTACAATCTGTATCTGGAACACAAATAATAGTTACCCATCAGTATAAACAAATTTAGGACAATAACATTTAGGAAGCAGATGGTTTGTATCATCTAGTATACTGAAGGAAAACCAAATGAGAAAGGTTATGTTATTAAGTATTTAAGCTCACATTTGAATAGCAGGTTGCCATAGTGTTCAAAAGCCTTCAATGCGACCCATATGATCATAAGGGTTATTACATTTGACTCTGGCAAGGTTCTTGCTCCACTGTACATCCCTCTCTTGCTCTGTTAGTCATGGAGACTAATGCCCCTTTCCACATTCTGTTGATGCAGTGCATGATCATTTTGGAGTGAGTCAAAGGTCCTCATTAAAAAGAAGAGGTGGATCACTTACCTGAGTTACTCAGGTTTCAAACACTGTCCTTCTTCTTAGTATCATACGGCCTGCTGAGAGTGGAATCTATGCCACAGTTAACATACTAAATGTAAATACATAATTAAATAAATGTATAATGCGAAATAAATAGTAAATAAATAATAAAAAGACTATGTGCTACTAATGTGCTTCACCCTGAGGTCCTAAGTTTGATTCCCTCTGTTTCTGTTTGCAAACTGTATGACTCTGATCAAGTATTTTAAACAGACAGTGCTCTGGGGCTGTCTTGAAAAGAGATACTTGTGTCCACTGGGCTGAACCAGTTACCAAATAAATAAATACCAAATCATCTTCCACTGTCAGTCTACAGAACATTGTTGTTTCATTACTCATAAATGTAGCTTGTTGTCTTCCACTGAGGTACAGCAACCATGATCCTTTCCTCTCTAGTATTTATGCTTATTCCTTGCTCCCACAGTTCATTTCATGTCAACAAGTTAAAGTTAATTCTCCGTAGTGCTCTCCCTGTGATCTCTTATCCATGGTGCAATCATCCCAGTTTGTAATGATTTGAGCTTGCAATCAAATTGATGGTAGATCCTGCAGTCTACAGTTTCTGTACAAGAATCTTGAGATCATCACTCTAATCACACTATTTAAAAATGGTCTCCTAATATCTGTGGTCTCTCCTGCTACATCTGCATGCTTTTGGGGACCTGAGTCAGAACCAGTACTTGATCTCCAGCTGTACAAAATAACATTTGTTTTCCATTTTACTGAAAATACCTCTTCCTCCCAATCATTAACTTTATGCAACAGCAACCAGATAGTTGATTATAATAGCAGCAGAGGTACAGTATCCTCCATTCAGGACAATATGGGGGCTTTGAACCAAGCTTGAAAATACATTATTCAAATGCTGTTTCGGTAATGTGACTGCCAATTGAAGCATCATTCAAATAAAACTTTTTCACCAAATTAAAATAGGCAATTAAGGATGGAGGGTAACATTTTCTGCATTACTATTGACCATTTTAATGGTGCTTGATTCTAACCTACAGTGTTTGCTGACCAGTAGCCATAACCTCTTGAGCTTGACGATTTGCATGCATTGTTACATTTCTTATGGATTCGATATTTGTGTGATCAGTATCAGTGCTGGCGTACTTTTTCTTCCCTTTAATTTTCCTATGGAAACACCCTTTTTGTATCCTGTAATTTTTCCTATATTTGCAGATATTGTTTTATAATATTACTTGTCTGCAATATTTTACACATTATTTGTTTCTGAAAAGCATGTCTTTATTGCATGTTGTCTTACTTTTGGCACAGCACATGTCTAAAAAGGATCACCTGCACTAACCCATTTAGTGGCTTGCTAAAAAACTCTGTATGTGATCCTAACATCTCAGATTTTACATTTTCAAAAATGAAGGGATGTCTACATCCCCATTCAAGAACTATTGCATACCAGTGCTTTGAGGAGTAAGTACAGGATGATACGTTCTTCACTAGAGAAATTACATGCATTTTGCCTATAGTGTCCCGGAAGTATAATCAATTTGTCTGTAAAGGATTCCTTATAAAGCAGAATGTTTTGAATGGTGACAGTTTTTTTTAAATATCTCCATCATAAACCTACTATCTCACATTCTACGGGCAAAAGTATTGAGATCATGTGGTATATAGTTACTATATAACACCAGAAAGCTATATCTGTCAAGCTTGGTCAACAGTGCAACTTGTTCATATGGAAACCATTCTATTTGTAGGTATATATTGAATGTTAATATTCTATTAATAAACAACTCTTTAGTGTTGAAAGCAATATGGCCTGCTCTACAGATCAAATTATATATCTTTTTTAAACATGTAATTTAGCATGCTTTGGCAAGGTAAAAAAAAGCTGAAGCAATTTGCCTATGAGAATACCATAGACGTATCCAGGTTTCTAGTATTACTAAACCCTGATAGCATCTCTATCCTCTTATACTCCTTTGCTGTGAAGAATCCCTCCTTATACACTCTTGGTCATTTCTTAGCAAAATGTCCTACACTAACTACCTTAGTGCTGTGAATCTGCTGAAATTCCAGAGCTGAGTATTTGTGCTGTCATATACTTGTGTATATCATCTGGTGAGTCACTCACTTCATTTCATCTACACTGATTTTTTTTTTCTGATTGATTATTGCTTATCTTGTTGCCTTATCCACAATCTGTATTTAACATTGTTTGTCTACAGTGCTTGGATGCAATAATTTTCATTGTTGTCACTATGCCAAAGCTAAAAAGAGACCCCTGCTGTTCAGCTTACTTTCCTATGCAAAATAAAATAACGCAAATGTTCATAGGTTTATAGGTTCATATGTAGATACTAGGCTATCTGCCCTAGGGCATTTATAAGCCTAGCCAGAATGTATTTGGCTTCCGCCTCCCTATTAGATTAGCCTACTGTGCCTCTGTAAAGTAGGTCACAGAAGGTACCCTTTTAAGATTAGTTTACTGTGCCTCTGTCTAGCAGAGACACAGAAGAGATCCCAGGGGTGAATTTGCGATTTCCCATCCACGCATCCAGATTTTGCTTGAAGAGGGTCAGCGAGGGGCTATGTCTAACATGAATTGGGATTCTATTCCAGAGTGAGGGGAGCCTCTGGGAAATGAATCTGTCCCTCCAGCATGTCCTATTTATTTTTGTGCTGAGGTTTAGGTCCCTGGAGTGTGTAGCTCTAAGAGACTTGGATTTTTTGAGGTGGAGCATGTCCATTAATTCTGGGTTTGACATGGCTTTGTACGTCAGGCATAGATCGCTTCTGAGTAGGAGGTAAGCAAGTGAGTAGAGCTGGAGTTTCTTTAGTCGAGCTGCATAGGACATCTGTTTGCAGCCCATGATCCTCTTGGTGATGTACTTTTGGGGTCTCTCCAGTTGCTGCAGGTGTCGGGTAAGGTACATCCCAAAAGGGGCATTGTATTCAATTATGGGCCTGATGAGTGATGAGTAGAGGGGCACAATGACCTCTCTTGATCTAGATGCGAACCCTTTGGCAACGTGATTATCAAAGGAGAGATTACTATCTACGTTGGTCCCCAAATCTCTAATTACTTCTTCTGTACTTAATGGATTACCACCTATGTGGTAATTTGTGGGCACCTTGTTTTTCCCAAAGGGGATGACTATGCACTATTTAGCATTTAGCTTGAGGCCGTAGCTCTGGCACCAAGCATCCGTCTCTGTGAGACCCTTTTGGAGGATGCTTGTGTCAGCTGGAGATTCGATTTTCGCCCCCTGTTTGCAGTCATCTGCGAACTTTGTCAGCCATAATCCCCCCGTGTTAGCCTGAACCTCAGCGAAGTATATACTGAACAAGAGAGGTCCCAAAACTGAGCCCTGTGGGATGCCACTTGTAACTGGTTTGGATTCAGACATGGCACCTGCGATTCCGACCATATGGGTTCTATCTCTGAGCCAGTTTGCAACCCATCCTGTGATATAGTGGTTGATATTTAAGCTGGTAAGCTTATTTATGATGCCTGAGTGGGGTATTGTGTCGAAGGCTTTTGTGAGGTCCAGGTAGGCTGTGTGGACTACCTTACCCTCATCTATGGCTTTGGTAACTGTTTCAAAGAAATCAACTAGGTTTAAGAGGCAAGATCTGCCCTTAACAAAGCCGAATTGGGTAGGGTCCAGTGTCTGGAGGCTTCCAATGTCTTTGTTTATGAGTTCCATGATAATACGCTCTATAGCTTTACAGACCAGACTAGTCAGGCTTATGGGGCGATAGTTTCCGGGGTCCATTGTGGCACCACCATTGTGGAGTGGGACCACTGTAGCTGTACGCCATTCTTTGGGTACATATCCTGTAGTAAGGCTAAGTTTGAACAGTGACTTAATGTGAGGGTTCAGTTCTTCTTGGAGCTCGTGTAAGACACAGCCTGGGACACCGTCTGATCCCATAGATGCTGTGTTTTTTGCTTTGGAGAGGGCAGCTTTCACCTGTGCATCTGTGATGTCAGGGAGGTAACATTTAGTTGGGATAGGCATTTGCTCCTTTGGGGGGGAAGGGGGGGGGAGGTTTGCTCTGAATCTGTCTGCCAGGATGTTGGCTATGTCTGTAGGTTCAGTATATTTTGTACCATTATGCAACAATTCAGAGCATATCTGGGAGTTTCTACCCATGTTCCTGACATAACTAAAGAAGGCCTTGTGATTATCTTTAGTGTCTAGGACAATTTTTCTTTCGAAGCTGGCCTTTGATGATTTTATGAGGGATCGAAGTTTCTTGCTAATACTGATCAGAGATACTTTCCCTTTTTGGGATTTTGCTCTGTCATGTAGTAGCTTCCTCCTTCTGTTGTATAGCTTATTTATGGCCGGGGTCCACCAGACCGGTCTCCTGTTTTTGGAGGAGTGAGTCTTGGTTTTATTTGGAATAGCACGATCCATGCATTCCTGCAGGTGATCATAGAATGCATTTGTAAAGGATTCTGCGGATTGGGCTATATTATCCTCTGGCCCAGGGGCTTTGAAGGATTCCACCTCAGTCTTGAGATGTGCAAAGTTGGCTTTTGAGAAATTCTTTACAGTGATTTCCTTGGCTGGGGGTGGGGACGGGATATGGATGTCCAGGGAAATTTGTTTATGGTCTGATCTTACCAATGAGGGGTTTACCTCTGGTGTGCAACATAGAGTCCCCATGTTGGTGATGACCAGGTCCAATATGTTGTTCCCTCTTGTGGGAGTTATCTCTCATTTATCTAACCATCACATGGCTAATGCTAGTTAAACTGAAAGTGCAACTGAACAAAAAGTGTAACATTCATTAACATAAGATTAAAACCTTAAATGTAGTTTCATATGGAAGGAAGCACTGAATATCCTCAAATGTAACATTAATCACAACAGATTAAATACCTAACTTTAGTATTACACTAAATTGATTAACCAAAGTAATTGTCATTGTCTGGTATGATCAGCTAATATTTTTTATAAACTTTATATTCACACTTTTGCTTGGGTTATGTTTTTATTTCACCTGGAAGGCCTCTTGGTGAGGAATCACTGGATTTTTGAAAATGTTGCTATTTTCTTTGTATATAAGTTTATGTTATGTCAATAAAGGATTTAAAGTGCTGTTTGTCACTCCAGTCAGTCTCAAGAAAACACAAAATTTTGCTCATATGACCTTTTACTAGCTCACATAAGGTAATACCTGTCTCAGTAAAAATCTTATCTGAATAAACAATGTGCAAGACATATCGCTACATAACATTACCTTTTGTTGCCACTAAGCATGGTCCATCCCATTCCATTCTGTAATTGGTCCTGAGTGGTGTACATCATCACCCTTAGTCAACATTACCAGCAACCAAATATGTAACCATAACATTTGCCTTCTCCCAGTTAATAGCTAGGGCAATGTCAAGATGCCTCCATGATTTTTGGGTGGTGTTATTCACACTAGAGATCCCTGACAGAAGCTGATGAATCAAGGAGAGGACTCAAAAGGAGGTGTTAATCCACTCCATGGCCAGCAAAGTGAATCATACAATAGGAAGGGAAGGTACCAGCTTCTGAGCTTGTCCACTGAAGTGCCAAAGATGGAACTGGCACAGCTATAAATAATAAATGTGTCACACCCCCTTTGTGATTCAGTGGGTGATGATGTTTGCTTGCCAAACAGCTCTTGTTAAACATAGATATGCAGAGTCATTTCACAATGGTAGTCTGACATGTTGCATTAAAGCTGTTTTCATTAAAAGTAAGTATATAGGTTATGTTTTGCATGAAGACTGTATCATGACCACATGATATGTCTGTCCTATTACATTTGAAGAAAAACTGCACATTTTTACAAAAAGGAAGCACTGTGTCTCACTGGAAACAAGCTAGCTGCACAACTCACTTTAACTGATAGCAGGAATACATCAATGTGGTGCACATAAATCACGGAGACCATGTGACTATCTAAGGATCGTTTTTATTTTTCAATGAAGATGTTATTTTCTGAAAATTGTGCAGAAAATTTTCAAACATGAACAAAGATATGACCTTTTCTATATAATTGCTAAGTTTAGAACTTTACAGAGCTTTGACAGTAACATTTTGATTTATTGTGTTGTACTCTATATTAATTTCATTCCATTATAGTAGATATACAACTTACCATAAAAAACATCGGGATACAGCACATGTCCAAAAAATAATTTGCATTAAGCCATCATTACATCAGAAGTAGAAAAGGCATTCATTTTCTTCAGAAAAGGACAGCGTTTGGCACTGGATCATTCTATAGCAAGAGCTTCCTGTAGTTATAGATACAATGTGAAGAGGTGAAATTCAATACTTAGTACAAGACAAGCTGTTAAGGATGGGATATAAGCCATACATTTATTCTCTACCTGTTTATTCAAGTAAAATTCTATATACATTTTTTTCAACTCTAAAAGGAGATGTGTGTGTGTGTGTGTGTGTGTGTGTGTGTGTGTGTGTGTGTGTGTGTGTGTGTGTGTGTGTGTGTGTGTGTGTGTGTGTGTATGTGTGTGTGCGTCTGTGCAGATATATATATATATATATATATATATATATATATATATATATACATATACATGTGTGTGTGTGTGTATTAGTTTCTACAAAATATTGACGTCAGGATCTTACAGTAGCAGTCTGGCATGATTTATTATGTCAGGTCTATAAATGTCATATATTTTTCCTAAATGGACACATTTTGTAGCCCTGCATTTATGATGCTCTAAAGCAGATTCCTATATAGTGACAGAAACTGCATGAATATAAAAACATAAAGCCATGAACATGTCTTTATATATTTCATCTTCAAAAATGTATGCTCTATAGTTAAGAATTATGACATATTTTCTTGGAGAAATTTACTGATTAATTTCAAAAAGTGAATGAATTTACTCATAATATTAGGCAATACCAATAGTCATACATTGCCATGTGGATACGTTTTATTTCACTATTTATTTCATTGCAAACATATATGTAGCTGTGTTTTGGAATAGATAAACATACAATTCCCATTAGTTTTGGCTCAGTTCTTCATTGGTGGTTGTGAGTTTGGATATTTGTATTTTGGATTCATTCACACAAGGGTATATCATTCATTTTGGTGATACATTGCTGACATGCTTTCTTGGCCGACACACTCATTTTCTATCTAAATCATATTTTGAATATTATTCTTATGGATCAGTATGCGGTGGCCATGGTGGTGCAGCGGTTAGTGTTGTCATCTCACAGCAAGAGGTTCTCCGGTTCAATCCTCGGCTTGGGTGCTTTCTGTGCGGATTCTGCATTTCCTCCCTGTGGTCATGTGGGTTTCCTCCGGGTGCTACGGTTTCCTCCCATATCCCAAAGACATGCTGTAGGTGGCCTGGACACTCTAAACTGGCCTTAGGTGTGTGTGTGTGTGTGTGTGTATGTGCCTTCTGTGGAAGGTTGGGCACTGGGCTTGCAACTCGACACCATAAAACTGCACTGCCAATCATGAGCAGACAGGTGATACACTGTGGCAACCCCTAACCGGGAAAAGCCGAAAGAAGAAGATGAAGATTCTTATGGATCAATATCAAAAATCATTTCTTGGGAGAATGATATTTCATGCTGTTTCATATTTTACAGAAATAATTTTTTGTTGTTGTTTGTAACACAGACAAGAACATATCTGAGATTATCTCAACCTACTATGATTAACTCATATACTGTCCTGTATAAAACTGACTATCTAGGTGTCATTTGTAATGATATTATAATTACAGATAAAATACAGAAATATATGCATTTGTAGCTAGAGGTCAGCTTCAGGCCAGAATGGCCATTAGAAATTAACATTTGCAGAGCACTTATTTAAAAATAAAACTAAAGCCATCATTTCTCTTCAGAGTAACAAAATATAAAAATCAGTGCATATGTATATAGTGTATATTTCTGTGTAAAATGTGAATTTTTATCCATACTTGCATAGTGCCGTAGGTCAGAAACACACACACACACACACACACACACACACACACACACACACACACACACACTCACATACATGTTTTCTTTCTGTGTTAACCTTTTGTACTTTTTTAAGTGTTCATAGGTTCATAGGTTCATCGGTTGGTGCTAGGCTATTGGCCTTAGGGCCTATACAAGCTTAGCCATAACAATTCCCTGGCTATTTCTTCCCACTATATTTACTTCATGATTTAACTTTTTAATTGAGACTCAATCAAGATACATATATTCTTTTGTCTGTGAAAGCTGGATTATACCTAATAATTTTTATAGGCAAATGTCTCAATGTCATTCTTGAAAATTTCTTGAGAACATGTTAAAGAATTTTGGGTATACAACCATTTGTATACAGACAGCAAAAACAGACACATACAGTCAGCATTTTGAGACAGTTCTCTTTAAAATGGTCAGTCATAAAAGGTGTACAACTTCAAAGATTTCAAAAGTGGAGTTTTAAGCTTTTAATAATGATGTCTAGAACATAATTGTTTTAAAAATTCATATGCATATGTGTCAGGTAATGTGGGCCAGATGAACTTTGACTGCTGAAAATAGACATTCATTCAGAAGTAACCACAGGCAAAAAACAAAACCACTAAACCAGATAAAGTCCAGACCAGGCTCCAAAAATATAATGCAAGAAATCCAAGCAGGCAAATGACACACACGGCATAAAACCAAACAATTTACTAAATAAATTGTTTGGTTTTACGCCGTGCATGTCCTTTCCCTTTTTGGATTTCTTGCATTCATTCAGAAGTATTCTTGAAAAGTGTTGCTTTTACGCTGTCCATCAGCAGAATGCACTGATAATGGGAAGCAACAATTTCTTGACTCTGTGATAGCGGGTTAACCATACTTCCATATGTGGACTTTTGAGCTAAACTTTCCATATTAGCTATGGTTTATATCTTGACAATTCACGATTGCATAACACATTGTTTATTTTATAGTGAATATGTTCGAATTGTGTGACCCTGTGTGTATCCTTGATGTGAGTTATAGGTATTTGAGGAGATAGGTATGACTGTGCATAATATTTCACAGCCTTGCAGCATGCATGTCACTACCACATAAACCGAATACTCTGTATGTACTGACATGCATTTTGTCAGCACAGTACAACCACATTTAGAATATGTAATTGAAATGTGTCTGTACACATATGCATTTGTCACAAACTGTAACTGCAAAGCAATATTTCTTTGTACTGTAGTTTATGTGTGTGTGACATGCCTGCCAGCCTATGCAGAGATATTCATGATCAAAAACTGACATCAAGACAAGTTGTGCTCCATATGTACTATTCTGAACTTTTTAATAAGAAATTGGTAGATTCTATTTTTGCAGGTAGTGCTCATGCAATGAAATTGTTAGTGTACTCCATGTCCCAGTCTTGGCAATGTCAGCTTTTATTTTATTTAGAACACAAATCTTTTTGCAATGTACAGGAGAGCAAGTAGCACATAAGACAATTCCTGCTCTTTCTAACCTCAGATTCCTTTTTTCTGTACAACATGCTGGATGTTGTGACTGCAAATCATACTGTTGAAGAGACTAGACTTATAATTACAGTTGATGCATATTGATTCAAAATGTGTGGTATAAAGAGATAATGCACTGACTAAATTCTGAGATTAACATTTTATTTAGTTTGTAGCATGGGAAACTTGAAGACTTGATGGTGGGTGGTGGGCATGAGTGGAAGAATTGGTGGGGTGGTGGTCATGAGTGGAAGAATTGGTGAGGTGGTCAGCGATTGTAGAAGAATTGGTGTGGTGGTCGATGTAAGTGGGAGGATTGGTATGACAGTGGCTATAAGTGGAAGAACTGGAGGGGTGGTCAGCGTGAGTGGGAGAATTTATGGGGTGGTCATTGTGACTAGAAGAATTGGTGAGGTGGTGGTTGTGAAAGGGGAAAATTGGTATAGTGGTGGGTATAAGTGAGAGAACTGGTGGGGTGGTCAATGTGAGTTAGAGAATTAGTGGGGTGTCAGTGTGACTGGGAGATTTGTTGGGGTGGTCATTGTGACTAGAAGAATTGGTGAGGTGGTGGCTATAAGTGGGAAAATTGGTTGGATGGTCAGTGTGAGTGAGAGAGTTGGTGGGATAATGGGTGTAAGTGGCAGAAATGGTGAAGTTGTCAGTGTGAGTACCTGACTGTGGTTCTTCCATTTTAGTGCTAGGACAATTTGAGCCACTGCAGTATTGAGACATTCAGGAGTACAAGGTGTGTACCATACAGTAGTATGGGACAGGCTGATGATTACACTTCAAAATGCTAAATGGACTGGCATATTTGGACCAAAGCATGAGTCTTCACAGAAACTAGCCATAGCAAGAGTCACAGATGTAGTAGAGGGGTTAGTCCAGAGAGGTTTGGGTGGCCCATGAGTACAGTAACCCAATCATAGCACCCAACTCCCATAAATTGACATTTAGACTCTGAAGGGGATGGAGAATTTGCATCTTAACCAGAAAACAAATGGTGCTAGCTCTTGTCCTGTAGATGAATAATTGGGTTTATAGAGAGCTAGGGCAGAGGCTTGATGGCTTGAAGAATGAAAAAAGTGACATTTCCTAGCTGCCTTATTTTCCTATATTCTTTGGCTAACATTCCGTCCATTTTTATCCTTCAGGATAGTATGCACTTGAATATATAGCAAGAAATTGGAATGATTTAGATTTATCCTTTCTTGGATTTCCTTCACTGCTGCCTATTCAGTCAAACACATTAATTCTCTCTCTCTCTCTCTCCCTCTCTCTCTATCCATATTTATTAGTTGTGTAGAATATTCAGCTCATTGATACTGTACAAGAGGATATGACCACAAGTCATTATAAAAACATTCAGTTAATGCAATAAGAACAGCAAGTTAAAAGACTCGACGGTTTAACAGTAGTCAAGTTATTGAGATGCCTATACATAATAACATTCTTTAAAATTTATTTATATTTACAATACACAAAGTATCTCTAAGATGGATGCCGGTTTAGTGGACAGAAGTACTGAGTGTGTGCAAACTGAGGAGAGGGCTCTTGGGAGGATAGATTGAAAAGGTTAGTCAAACTTAGGCTAATTTTAGCACCACAATTTACTCTTTCTCTCTCTAACATATTTATTGTTATTATTATTATTATTATTATTATTATTATTAATGTTATTATTATGATCATTATGATTATTATTATCATTATTATTAATATGGCAATCACAATTAGGTTAATTTGTGCTATTATTATTATTCAGAGAACTATTTATATTATTACAGGAAACATTTATTCAATTTTCTAGCAAGACTGGGATACCTAATAACTTAGGCTTTCATATGTTAGTTTATGTAAATGCATTAAGGATTTTTATTATGAGGTATGTAATGTGAGCTATTGATTGTATTGCTTCACTCAAGTAAAATATATGGCTAATATGTAAGGCAAGTACAAAATGGTACGATGAAAAACTCCTCCTTGTGAACTGAAACGATTTAGGTGGCTTCGATATCAATTGAGTAAAAGATTAACAATTTAGTTCAAGTTGTTGGGAACCACAATCAGTGAAACAATCAGGCATTTTATTTTGTTGTGTTGTGCTAGAATGGAGCATCACATGCAAGTATTTTTGGGATACAAAGCAAGGTATATTATAGAATGGAGTTTAACTTTTTAAAAGGGGTCATTCATTGCAAAATAGAAAGGAAGGTGAAAAAGTAAAATAATTGAAGTTTAATGAATGTTTTAAGATTTCTCTGTGAGATACTTTATTCTTTTAGTCAGTACCTGTACATTTGTGCCCATGCCAAGTACTTACAGTCTGTTAAACTCTGTTCATATCTGCCATGAGTGCACGAAGTACATGAATATCAAGCTACAATTGGAGTTGGTTTAAGGATTGAACAGAAACATTTCTAATCTGAAAATAATTATTTTAATCATTAAATCTGGAGAAGTTTGATGACTGGAAGTTAGCTCTACGTGAAAGGTTCTAGAAGAGCTAGTTCTCATAATCAAAAGAACAGTTCTGGGTATACTATTTCAAACCATACATTTTACTGAAGACTGAGCAAAATCTATCAAATATTTGACTACCTAATCTGGCTAGTAGAAAACTTGTTTTATTTGACAAATTTAGTGGATGTATAAATTCATGGTCTTAGTTACTAATACATCTAGTAAAATCTAGTAGGGATAATATAGAGGTTTTAAAAGGAAATGTATACTAAGATAATGCATAATTATACTAAGATAATGCATAATGCATCCGAGATTATACAAGTGCAACTAACTCTGGGCAAGACCGCAATCCAAATTGTAGCTTGCTACAGACCCCCCACCATGCCCCAGGATTCACACTCCTCATTTCTTGATACACTGGAAAGTATTAGGGTACAACCCAACACCCTAATAATGGGCGATTTCAACTTCCCCACCATTAACTGGGAAAACTACTCATGTACCAACTCTTTTGCTCAACGTTTTCTAGAATTCATAAATTCCAACGCCTTGGATCAACTTATTCACACCCCCACCAGGGGCAGCAATATCCTAGACCTGGCCATTACCAACATGGGAAACCAGTGTTCCACAACAGAGGTCAATTCCTCGTTGGTCAGATCCGACCACAAGCTAATCAGCCTAGACATCCACATACTACCCCCACCCCCAATTAGGGAAACCATTGTAAAAAACTTCTCCAAAGCCAACTTCACACTTCTTAAGACAGAAGTGGCAAACTTCATGACACCCATGCAGAGAGACAATAGAGGTATGACTGCCGAATCCTACACAAATGCACTTTTTAAGCACTTACACGAGTGCATGGATCATGGTATCCCTAATAGAACCAAGATGTTATCCTCCAAATAAAGGAAGCCAAATTGGTGGTCCTCTGCCATAAACAAACTCTACAACAGAAGAAAGATACTGTTGCAAAAAAGAGTAAAATCCCATGACTGGAGGAACTCCCTGGTCAACCTCAGTAAGAAGCTGAGATCCCTCATAAAATCCTCCAAAGCTAGTTACGAAAACAAAATTGCAACTGACTCTAAAGACAACACAAAGCATTCTATAGCTATGTCAAGAATCTAAATGGGAACACTTAGATCTGATCTGAGTTACAGCACAATGGCACTAAATATACAGAACCAACTGATATTGCCAACATCCTAGCAGATAGGTCCAGTGCTAACTTTACCCCCCTCTCACCCCCTAGAGGGCCCATCTCTATACCGGAAGAATGCAAATTTCCTATAATCACGGCTGCACAGGTAAAAAACACACTTTCCAAAGCCAAGAACACAGCATCCATGGGACCTGACAATATCCCAGGCTGCGTTCTACATGAACTACAGAATGAACTGGCACCCTACCTAAGTACCATGTTCAGTCATAGCCTCTCCTCAGGCTTTGTACCCACTGAATGGCACACCGCAACAGTTATCCCACTCCACAAAGTGGGAGCCACGACAGACCCCGGGAACAATCGCCCCATTAGCCTGATGAGCCTGGTCTGCAAGGCCATGGAACATATCATCGTGGAACTCATAAACAAAAACACTGGTAATCTCCAAACTCTGGACCCTACCCAGTTTGGATTTGTAAAAGGCAGATCATGTCTCCTAAAGCTGAATGACTTCTTTGAAGCAGTCACCAAAGCCATAGATGAGGGTAAAATGGTTCACACAGCTTATCTAGATCTCGCCAAGGCTTTCGACACCATCCCCCACTCTGGAATTATAGATAAGCTCACTAAACTAGGTATAAATCCCTATGTCACAAGATGGGTTGCCAACTGGCTCACGGACAGAACCCACACTGTGAAAGTAGCGGATTCCAAATCCGACATCAGACCAGTGACAAGTGGAGTACCATAGGGTTCAGTCCTGGGTCCTCTCCTGTTTGACATCTACGTCTCTGAAGTGCAGGCCAACACAGAAGGTCTTTGGCTAACAAAGTTTGCAGATGACTGCAAACTAGGAGCCATAATTGAAACTCCTAGTGATGTGGACAAACTATAAAAAGGCCTCACTGAGACAGATACCTGGTGTCAAAGCCATGGCCTGAAGCTCAATGCCAAAAAGTGTATTGTCATCCCCTTTGGTAAAAACTCTGTACCCATGAACTACCACATAGCTGGTAGTCTACTTAATGCTGAAAATGTGATAAGAGACATTGGGACACAGGTGGACAGTAGTCTCTCCTTTGAAAATCACATCACCACAGTGGTCAGGAAATCCTTCTACGTCGCTCATCTCATCACAAAAGGATTCTCATCCAGAAAAAAATATGTTATTGTTCCCCTCTACTCATCACTCATTAGACCCATTATAGAGTACAATGCCCCTTTTGGTATGTACCTCACAAGACATCTACACAACTGGAAAGACCACAGAAATACCTCACAAAGAGGATTACTGGCCTCAAACAGATGCCCTACACAGACCGTCTCAAAATACTACAGCTTTACTCCATCGCATATCACCTACTCAGGGGTGATCTCTGCCTAACATACAAAGCTATGTCAAACCCAGAGCTGTTGAACATGCTCCACTTAAAGAAATCCCAATCCCTCTGAGCTACATGCTCTAGGGACCTAAACCTTGTCACCACAATAAACAGAACATGCTGGAGGGATAGATTCCTGTCCCAGAGACTTCCCATACTCTGGAACAGACTACCTATCTATGTCAAACAGAGCTCCTCATTAGCACTCTTCAAGAAAAATCTTGATGATTGGATGGGAAATGGGAAATTCACCCCGGGGATCACTTCTGTGGCTCTGCTCGACAGGGGCACAGGAAAATAATTTTCTTGGGTGGCAAAAGCCAGGGTACATTTTTTGGCTAGGCTTGTATGGGCCCTAGGGCCGATAGCCTAGTACCTACCTATGAACCTGTAAAGACTCAGGAAGTCATGAACTCTGCAGTTTGTGTTAGAAGTTTTGGTATTGCACAGTGGCTCCACAATTTATCTTCTCTTACCCATGAGTGCAGCTTCCCTCATCTCCAAACACAGTGTACCTTTCCACTTCTAAAAATACTCCTGAAATATTTTCTAAAGAATTATACACCATGTTATATATGGAGAACGTCATGTAATTGGCTATGTCCATGCTTGAAGTAAACCACTCCACTGACAGAGAACATCTTCTGAGCACTGGAAAACAGTCTTATATGGATTATGTTACATATTTTGCTTAACACAATATTCTTAATAAGTCTTGTCAATCTGAAGAGATATAAAAGTATTGCAGAATTCAAACTTTAAGACATCTGCAGGACAAGAATTAACCTTCCATAACCTGTCACCCTCTGTTAGTCATGTATCAATATTCTGCTTTCACGTCTGAACCAGACATTTGCAAGCAGAAAAAAAAAATCTAGCATGGTTACATGTTTCTGAACCTGTCAAACATGACTGTGTTCATGAAATTTTTATGGTTGTATTTGTATGCATGTTTTAGACTCTGTGTGTTTACACATAAGAGTCAGAAAAAAATATGCTGTTTATGCTTGCTTTGTGAGTAATACTGAGATATACCACAAATGGACACAAATAGCAGGTCTGCTCTCATGGCATAGACTAGTGTACAAATGTAAAGTACCTACATTATTGTTGTTATGTTCTAGTTGATAGTTTACAGTCTAACCTGATTTCCAAAACTCATACTGAAATACAGTTGGCTTAATCAGATTTTGTCTTGTATGCCCTGCATGTCCAGTTTGTATGTAGATCACAATATAACTGCAGCAAACATTGCATCATTTACTGTCTGTGAGGGAAGTAAGTTTTAAAACAAAAAGTTTTTTTCTCCATTAAAAAAAAAACTGACAGACTGCAGTTCTATCAGTCATTAAAATGAATAGCAACAAGACAGATATACATAATTTTTCAAGAATTAAAAAAAAATATAAAGTGACGTTATTATGAAAGACATGTACTAGTGAAAAGGAACCAACATATTGTTAAAGTCTCCAAATCCCATAAATAGTAAAGCAAACTACACCTCCTCAGAAATGGTTTCAGCTGTCCTTTAGTACTTTCTATATGTGTCCTCACTGAACTGCTATGACTGTAGAGTCAGGGTACACTTCATTCTCAATGTTTTTGTTCCAGCAACTATGGCACTGTAGCTAACGATTTGGCAATAATGTTTTCCTGACCAATTATTTCTCCCTGGCATGGGTAAAGGTATGGGTTACTGATATGCAGAATTACTATACCAGTGTCTGAAATTATTTGTCTTAACCTACATACTTGTCTTATTTTCACAATGTGTGCTTTTCCAACCACAATAGTTAATACATTGATCACACTTCTTGTGAAGATTGCCACCTTTGTATAGTAATGTCATCACACTTCTTGTGAAGATTGCCACCTTTGTATAGTAATGTGATCACACTTCTTGTGAAGATTGCCACTTTTATATAGTAATGTGATCACACTTCTTGCAAAGATTGCCAATTTTGTATAGTAATATGATCACACTTCTTGTGAAGACTGCCACCTTTGTATAGTAATGTGATCACACTTCTTATAAAGACAGACACTTTTGTATAGTAATGTGATCACACTTCCTGTGAAGATTGCCACCTTTGTATAGTAATGTGATCACATTTCTTGTGAAGATTTCCACCTTTGTATACTAATGTGATCACACTTCTTGTGAAAACTGCCACCTTTGCATAGTAATGTGATCACACTTCTTGTGAAGATTGCCACCTTTGTATAGTAATGTGATCACACTTCTTGTGAAGACTGCCACCTTTGTATAGTAATGTGATCACACTTCTTGTGAAGATTGCCACCTTTGTATAGTAATGTGATTACACTTCTTGTGAATACTGTCACCTTTGTATAGTAATGTGATCACACTTCTTGTGCAGATTGCCACATTTGTATAGTAATGTGATCACACTTCTTGTGAAGACTGCCACCTTTGTATAGTAATGTTATCACACCTTACGAAGAATGCCAACTTTGTATAGTAATGTGATCATATTTCTTGTGAAACGGCCACCTTTGTATAGTAATGCAATCACATTTCTTGTGAAGATTGCCACCTTTGTATACTAATGTGATCATACTTTTTGTGAAGATTGCCACATTTGTATAGTAATGTGATCACACTTTTTTGAACACTGTCATGTTTGTATAGTAATGTGATTACACTTCTTTTGAAGACTGCCACCTTTGTATAGCAATGTGATCACACTTCTTGTTTAGACTGCCACCTTTGTATAGTAATGTGATCACACTTCTTGTTTAGATTGCCACCTTTGTATAGTAATGTGATCACACTTCTTGTGATGACTGCCACCTTTGTATAGTAATGTGATCACACTTCTTTGAAGATTGCCACCTTTGTATAGCAATGTGATCACACTTCTTGTTAAGACTGCCACCTTTGTATAGTAATGTGGTCACATGTATTGTGAAGATTGCATCCTTTGCATAGTAATGTGATCACACTTCTTATGAAGATTGCCACCTTTGTATAGTAATGTGATCACACTTCTTGTGAAGATTGCCACCTTTGCATAGTAATGTGATCACACTTCTTGCAAAGATTACCACCTTTGTATAGTAATGTGATCACACTTCTTGTTAAGACTGACACCTTTGTATAGTAATGTGGTCACAAGTATAGTGAAGATTGCAACCTTTGCATAGTAATGTGATCATACTTCTTGTGAAGATTTCCGCATTTGTATAGTAAAGTGATCACACTTCTTGTGAAGATTGCCACCTTTGTATAGTAATGTGATTACACTTCTTGTGAATACTGCCACCTTTCTATAGTAATGTGATCACACTTCTTGTGCAGATTGCCACCTTTGTATAGTAATGTGATCACACTTCTTGTGAAGACTGACAACTTTGTATAGTAATGTGATCACACTTCTTGCGAAGACTGCCAACTTTGTCTAGTAATGTGATCACACTTCTTGTGAAGACTGCCACCTTTGTATAGTAATGCGATCACACTTCTTGTGAAGATTGCCAACTTTGTATAGTAATGTGATCACACTTCTTGTGAAGATTGCCACCTTTGTATAGTAATGTGATCACACTTCTTTTGAAGACTGCCACATTTTTATAGTAATATGATTACACTTCTTGTGAAGACTGCCACGTTTATATAGTAATGTGATCACACTTCTTGTGAAGACTGCCACCTTTGTATAGTAATGTGATCACACTTCTTGTGAAGATTGCCAACTTTGTATATAAATGTGATCACACTTCTTATGAAGATTGCCACCTCTGTATAGTAATGTGATCACATTTCTTGTGAAGATTGCCACCTTTGCATAGTAATGTGATCACACTTCTTGCAAAGATTACCACCTTTGTATAGTAATGTGATCACACTTCTTGTTAAGACTGACACCTTTGTATAGTAATGTGGTCACACGTATTGTGAAGATTGCAACCTTTGCATAGTAATGTGATCACACTTCTTATGAAGATTGCCACATTTGTATAGTAAAGTGATCACACTTCTTGTGAAGATTGCCACCTTTGTATAGTAATGTGATCACACTTCTTGCGAAGATTGCCACATTTGTATAGTAATGTGATCACACTTCTTCTGAAAACTGCCACCTTTGCATAGTAATGTGATCACACTAATTGTGAAGACTGCCACCTTTGTATAGTAATGTGATCACACATCTTGTGAAGACGGCCACCTTTGTATAGTAATGTGATCACACCTCTTGTGAAGATTGCCACCTTTGTATAGTAATGTGATCACACTTCTTGTGAAGATTGCCACCTTTGTATAGTAATGTGATCACACTTCTTGTGAAGAATGCCAAATTTGTAAAATAATGTGATTACACTTCTTGTGAAAACTGCCACCTTTGTATAGTAATATGATTACACTTCTTGTGAAGATTGCCACCTTTGTAGAGTAATGTGATCACACCTCTTGTGAAGATTGCCACCTTTGTATAGTAATGTGATCACACTTCTTGTGAAGATTGCCACCTTTGTATAGTAATGTGATCAGACTTCTTGTGAAGAATGCCAACTTTGTATAATAATGTGATTACACTTCTTGTGAAAACTGCCACCTTTGTATAGTAATATGATCACACTTCTTGTGAAGATTGCCACCTTTGTATAATAATGTGATCATACTTCTTGTGAGGACTGCCATCTTTGTATAGTAATGTGATCACACTTCTTGTGAAGACTGCCTCCTTTGTATAGTAATGTGATCACACTTCTTGTGAAGACTGCCTCCTTTGTATAGTAATATGATCACACTTCTTGTGAAGACTGCCACCTTTGTATAGTAATGTGATCACACTTCTTGCGAAGATTGCCACCTTTGTATAGTAATGTGATCACACTTCTTGTGAAAACTGCTACCTTTGCATAGTAATGTGATCACACTTCTTGTGAAGACTGCCACCTTTGTATAGTAATGTGATCACACTTCTTGTGAAGATTGCCACCTTTGTATACTAATGTGATCACACTTCTTGTGAAGATTGCCACCTTTGTATAGTAATGTGATCACACTTCTTGTGAAGACTGCCACCTTTGTATAGTAATGTGATTACACTTTATGCGAAGACTGCCATCTTTGTATAGTAATATGATCACACTTCTTGTGAAGACTGACACCTGTGTATAGTAATGTGATCACACTTCTTGTGAAGATTACCACCTTTGTATAGTAATGTGATCACACTTCTTGTGAAGATGCCACCTTTGTATAGTAATGTTATCACACTTCTTGTGAAGATTGCCACCTTTGTATAGTAATGTGATCACACTTCTTGTTAAGACTGACACCTTTGTATAGTAATGTGGTCACACGTATAGTGAAGATTGCAACCTTTGCATAGTAATGTGATCACACTTCTTGTGAAGATTGCCGCATTTGTATAGTAAAGTGATCACACTTCTTGTGAAGATTGCCACCTTTGTATAGTAATGTGATTACACTTCTTGTGAATACTGCCACCTTTCTATAGTAATGTGATCACACTTCTTGTGCAGATTGCCACCTTTGTATAGTAATGTGATCACACTTCTTGTGAAGACTGCCAACTTTGTATAGTAATGTGATCACACTTCTTGCGAAGACTGCCAACTTTGTCTAGTAATGTGATCACACTTCTTGTGAAGACTGCCACCTTTGTATAGTAATGCGATCACACTTCTTGTGAAGATTGCCAACTTTGTATAGTAATGTGATCACACTTCTTGTGAAGATTGCCACCTTTGTATAGTAATGTGATCACACTTCTTTTGAAGACTGCCACGTTTTTATAGTAATATGATTACACTTCTTGTGAAGACTGCCACCTTTGTATAGTAATGTGATCACACTTCTTGTGAAGACTGCCACCTTTGTATAGTAATGTGATCACACTTCTTGTGAAGATTGCCAACTTTGTATATAAATGTGATCACACTTCTTATGAAGATTGCCACCTCTGTATAGTAATGTGATCACACTTCTTGCAAAGATTACCACCTTTGTATAGTAATGTGATCACACTTCTTGTTAAGACTGACACCTTTGTATAGTAATGTGGTCACACGTATTGTGAAGATTGCAACCTTTGCATAGTAATGTGATCACACTTCTTATGAAGATTGCCACATTTGTATAGTAAAGTGATCACACTTCTTGTGAAGACTGCCACCTTTGTATAGTAATGTGATCACACTTCTTGCGAAGATTGCCACATTTGTATAGTAATGTGATCACACGTCTTCTGAAAACTGCCACCTTTGCATAGTAATGTGATCACACTAATTGTGAAGACTGCCACCTTTGTATAGTAATGTGATCACACATCTTGTGAAGACGGCCACCTTTGTATAGTAATGTGATCACACCTCTTGTGAAGATTGCCACCTTTGTATAGTAATGTGATCACACTTCTTGTGAAGATTGCCACCTCTGTATAGTAATGTGATCACACTTCTTGTGAAGAATGCCAAATTTGTAAAATAATGTGATTACACTTCTTGTGAAAACTGCCACCTTTGTATAGTAATATGATTACACTTCTTGTGAAGATTGCCACCTTTGTAGAGTAATGTGATCACACCTCTTGTGAGGACTGCCATCTTTGTATAGTAATGTGATCACACTTCTTGTGAAGACTGCCTCCTTTGTATAGTAATGTGATCACACTTCTTGTGAAGACTGCCTCCTTTGTATAGTAATATGATCACACTTCTTGTGAAGACTGTCACCTTTGTATAGTAATGTGATCACACTTCTTGCGAAGATTGCCACCTTTGTATAGTAATGTGATCCCACTTGTTGTGAAAACTGCTACCTTTGCATAGTAATGTGATCACACATCTTGTGAAGACGGCCACCTTTGTATAGTAATGTGATCACACCTCTTGTGAAGATTGCCACCTTTGTATAGTAATGTGATCACACTTCTTGTGAAGATTGCCACCTTTGTATAGTAATGTGATCACACTTCTTGTGAAGAATGCCAAATTTGTAAAATAATGTGATTACACTTCTTGTGAAAACTGCACCCTTTGTATAGTAATATGATCACACTTCTTGTGAAGATTGCCACCTTTGTATAATAATGTGATCATACTTCTTGTGAGGACTGCCATCTTTGTATAGTAATGTGATCACACTTCTTGTGAAGACTGCCTCCTTTGTATAGTAATGTGATCACACTTCTTGTGAAGACTGCCTCCTTTGTATAGTAATATGATCACACTTCTTGTGAAGACTGCCACCTTTGTATAGTAATGTGATCACACTTCTTGCGAAGATTGCCACCTTTGTATAGTAATGTGATCCCACTTGTTGTGAAAACTGCTACCTTTGCATAGTAATGTGATCACATTTCTTGTGAAGACTGCCACCTTTGTATAGTAATGTGATCACACTTCTTGTGAAGATTGCCACCTTTGTATACTAATGTGATCACACTTCTTGTGAAGATTGCCACCTTTGTATAGTAATGTGATCACACTTCTTGTGAAGACTGCCACCTTTGTATAGTAATGTGATTACACTTTATGCGAAGACTGCCATCTTTGTATAGTAATATGATCACACTTCTTGTGAAGACTGACACCTGTGTATAGTAATGTGATCACACTTCTTGTGAAGACTGCCACCTTTGTATAGTAATGTGATCACACTTCTTGTGAAGATGCCACCTTTGTATAGTAATGTTATCACACTTCTTGTGAAGATTGCCACCTTTGTATAGTAATGTGATCACACTTCTTGTGAAGATTGCCACTTTTGTATAGTAATGTGATCACACTTCTTGTGATGACTGCCACCTTTGTATAGTACTGTCATGATTTGAAAACTTTTATAATTCTCTACTCCTCTCTCCTACTCTCCTACTCTTTCTCTCCTATGCTCATTTTTTTCTTTTTCTTTTTTATCTGTCCTGTACTCCTCTCCTCTATTACAGCTTAATTGCTATTATTCCTCAAATGTTACAATCAAATTGTTTCTTCACTGTTTTTGGTCTTTACATATTTTGATAATCCATAATCTCAGTGTTAACTTTCTATAACAAACTGACACATATCTTTTCAGTTAGGTCTGCTCTCTGCCTGTTTTCAGTTTTTACTTAATTATTTAGAGCCAATTGATTTCCATTTCTAATGTTGCTATAATGAAGAGTAGTATCTAATATTCTTATTTGCATAAAATTTGTATAGGAAATATATTTTGATTCTTACTAATGTAGTTTTGTATATTTTTATTTATTTGTCTTTTAATTTCTGGAGCTTTTCTCCCTAGATCTCCAATGAAAATGGGCCCAGTCTTATACTGCCCGGTAAACAAATGTAAATAAATAAATATTTTTGCTTACCTGTTTTTTCATTACA
Source organism: Protopterus annectens (assembly GCF_019279795.1). Lineage (NCBI taxonomy): Eukaryota > Metazoa > Chordata > Ceratodontiformes > Protopteridae > Protopterus > Protopterus annectens. The sequence goes on from NC_056744.1 coordinate 760,851,969, forward strand.
TAAAACTAGGATAGTGTCATGAAAGCACAGTAGAATCTCATGAATTACAAAGAGTATTATTTATGCCTTTCCAAAACCCACTATCATGATATGTCTCCAGTTTTGAAAAAGGCAAAACAGGTTGGCCAAGAATGAATGTCTGGATGTCCATCCAGTTGTTAAGGTTCATCCTGAAAGATGTAAGGGTTACACTTTTTTTGCATGTAAACACAATTAGCTCCAGAGACTGCATGTTTTATTTAAATGTAGATGGAAATTTAAATTCTTAATGTAGGTGTTTATGGAGCTGTTTGTCTTGCAGAAGTGTAATAGATCAGGGAGTGCTACGAACTTAATGGCATGACTAAAAACATAAACCTCCAAGGACTCCCTAATGAAATGTCTGCACTCAAAATGCCAAGTGCTGACAAGCCAAACAAAAAAACAAACAAAAAAAAACAAGACCAAAAACACAGGAGAAGAGTGAATCTTTACAAAACTTTCTAGCATTTTGCAAGCAGCTTTAGTGTATGTAAAGTTAGTCATCAGATGAGTTAATTTCCTTATTTGTTATACATATATTTAAAATGTGGCTCCAGACTATTTGTATGTTTGCATATTCTAAAAACAGCAGCACTAGTCAAAAATGTTTTCCTGCTACCAATAATTACAGCACTCTAAATGACATTCTTACCATGTTGTGTACCACCATGTATCACTTTCCTCATAGTGTGTCTGATTTACAGAGTACCAGCTGAAGAGGAAGTGATGCCACTGAATTAATGTCTGAATACAGGGAAGTTGCCCTTGGCTGCCTTTCTCCAGGAAGTAACAAATGGTTCACTTGTTTTTGAGTATCTTTGTTATCCTTATCATATCCTCATTCTCTCTGTCTCCGCCCTTACTTTACTGTAGTCTCCTATTCTTTTTTCTCATAATCATTCCTGTTTTCTCTGAAAAGCACCTTCTTGCTTCTTGTTATAAAGGCATGCTCCATATAGCCAGATAGCTTTTACTCTGCAGGATTATGACTAAAAAGCAAACATAAAGAGATATATTGACATCAAAATAAAATTCTGTGAAGTGAATAAATATCATTTTAATGTGCTTGTTTGCAGTTTATTCCAATCATTTCAATGCAGCGCAATTTACATAGATGTTACACTAAAATACTTTGCATGGATGAAGCAAGACATTCAGTGTACATAAAGTGGCAATTCTCACCCAAATATGTCCTCAGATATTATTTTATAATAAATGAAACCGTCATTCTATGATATTTTAGTTGCAACCTTTGAGATTATATTCTTACATTTACTCCTGTCAGGCACTTAATGTACACCTTTTCTATTTACCATTTCTGCATGTAGCAACCTGTGACCAAAGCATGTATGAAAACTATATAATTTATTTTTATTTCTTTGTTCAATTATTTGCTGTTTGGTAACTAAGATACTGAACTGATAAAGGAGGATTCTGTTCTGCCATGACCCATACCATCTGGGAAAAGGAAAGTAACATGCAATTTATTATACAGTCATGAAAAACTTAAAATATAATAAACTCTTATTTATTACTAATAGCAGCCAATAGCAGCACTAAACATTTAGTCATAATAATAAAATATAGCTTATAGATAATAGTTAGGGTGGCAAGATACCTCTTTCCATATCAACAATTTGGACCCCTTGAGCGATTCCAAGAACTAGTATATGATCATTTTTCAGTTGCTCAGTGTAATAAACAAGATCCACTTAGACAGGTTGACCATTACTTTCAGGTATATTGTCGTGATAATTATCATTCCACCAGGTGTTGAGCCTGGAAAGGCAAGTGAAAACTCTTTACAGGAATCAGACACTGAATATAGGTAAGAAAGAATCAGGATAGATCAGAACCTGCATGCGCAGAGGGAAGAAACAGCAGGATAGATCAATTCCGAGGGGGGACATGCAGGTTAGATGAGAAGGCATGTGTGAACAAGGAGACTGAATGGCGAATCAATACAAGCAATGATATCAATAATGATGAGGGGCAGTGAGAAATTTATCAAATAACATTGCAGATTGTCTGTCAGTTTAGCACACAGCATTAAGGCTATGAACCGCTAATGAGTTGTGTTCTGCAGTCATGAGTTTGATTCCTTCAATCTGAATTTGTCTACTGTGTGACTCTTGCAAATCACGTAGCTATATCATGCCCCCTGGTTGCTCTTGAAAAGAGGCATTTGTTCACAGTGGGGTTGCCTGGTTATCAAATGAAAAAAAAATGCTAAGGAATGCTAAGGACTCAACAGGAGTAAGGTTTATAAACAGGAAAGAATTTACTGATATACTCCTAAATGTTATACAACTAGATGGTGCTTTTGATGTCACAAACATGTACAGCACACCTTTCAACTGCCCAGAGTTTTGCAGAAAGTCCAGATTTTTGCAAAACTTACTTTACTAGCAACCTTTTTTAACTTTTTAAGAGCAAGATTTACATTTGGTCATTTGTTACAAATTCCCCAGTCCCCACTGTTCTTGATCTCGCATAGAAAAATGCAAACAATGTGCAATTAGCTGATTTTTGATCAGTTGTACCAGTTTTTCTTCTAAGTAAAGATCACACTATGCTATTCAACCACCTAATTGACACTCATACATACATATGCATGCAGTAAGGGACAGAAGTTTTCCAGCCTTAAGCATTATGGAACAAAATACCACCTGTAAGGAAAAATATAAAAGTACAGGGAAGACTGTTACTTTGTGACGAATGAAGGTGCTGGCTGAGGCTCATTAGCATCAGGAGAAAAGAACCGTGAACTTTTAAACAAGCTCATGTGTGCCTTCAGAGTAATCAAACACTTAATAAGTTGTTTAAAAATCAATACTTCTTTATTGAAAATAAAAGATATTTAAAAGATGAGTGCTTTCATCTTTAACCGGGCTTCATCAGATATATGTATAAGAAGAAAAGATAAGTGATGATAGCTGACATGGTAACTCAACCCAACGTAAAAAACAGGGAACGTGGGTGAGTGATGAGAGTAATAACACCGATGATTAATCTGATATTCCTGCTGGTAAGGATACAACAGCTGTCCAGCTTCCAAAGCCCTCAGGGCACCTTCCATATAGCCAAACTATTAGTCAGCTCAAGCTCAGTTGACCAAATGTAAGGTTTGGGTGCAAAGCCCTTCAGACCTTTCATGCCAACAGAGAGAGGAAGGCTAATTCCCAAAGAAGGATAATGCTAGCAATAGAAAAATACATATCCACACCCTGACAAAAATTATATAAAAAAATAAGGCGGGGTGGAGGGAGAAAGGGAATAGCTAGTGTAACGCTGATTATTCGAACATTTACTGTTATGATAAATTTACTTACACAGCTGTACTATATTGTTGATTTAATCACTTTTGCAATATCCTTAGATACATGGGTAGATTTTCATAGCTTAAACTGACTGGGAGGAGAAAGGATAAAGGTTCAGGAATCCCTGGAGTATAGTCCAAGTAAAGCCTGTCTTAGAGCTGTGGAAGAAGTCTAGTTTATAGTGCTTTGCAAATGTGTGTACAGAGGATTATGTTACCACTTTGAGAACATTTCTGGCTTCCATACCTTTCCAAAAAGCCAACCAAAGCCTCTATAGACAGAACCTTAACCCTACTTGGAATTGTTTTATTACAATAAATATAAACAAATAATAGCACAAGACAACTATTTTGAAATAGTCTGTTTTGAAACAAGTTAACCTTTTTTCTTGCCTTCACAAAAAAATTAACAAACAATCAGAAGTTCTGAAAGATTTTTCTGTCAAGGTTGTGCCTGAGTTTTCTGTGGACAGCGAAGGTATGAAGTATCCTTTATCCCTCATTTTTAGGTTATGGGAAAGAAGACAGTGAAATAGATCACTTGGATTAGGGTAACATCAGATACCGCTTTAGGCATAAATGAAGTAATTAGTTCTTAAAGAAACCATATATTTGTGGAAAACAAGATAATGTTGGCCCACCATGAGAGCTTGCACCTTAGCCAGAGGTCAGAACAATTAGTAAGACTGTTTTCCATGTTAAGAACTTCAAGTCAGCCTGATGAGCTGGTTCAAATGCAGCGAGATTTAGTTTCAATCACACAATATTAAGATCCCAATCACGAGGCACCTGTTTCCTATGAAGTACCTTTTGCAATACCCATTTCCAAAATTTTTTCCCATGAGATTGCACTGAAAGAATGCATCCATGGCAGTCATGCTGAAATGACCAACAAATGAATCTTGATGGAGGATTAAGACAGGCCATAAGATGATAACTCACACAAATGTTGTAGAATCAGACAAACACTAATCCTGAATCGGGGATGTTTTTTTTTTTTTTTTTTTTTTTTTGATGGCAACAACTAGAAAAACATTTTCTATCTGCTAATATGTGATTTTCTAGTTACAAGTTTTCTTGCCTTCAGTAATACCTGCTGTTTGTCCTCACAGAAAAAGTACCAAAACGGTATTAACGTACTAGTATCTAAGCAGTCAGTTATATTTTCTTGAGGTCATGATATATCAAACACCCCTAGTCTTGTGTAAGTAAATACAGTTTGTGAGGAAGCTTGTGTTAATTGCCCTGGCATTTTTAAAAAAAGAGAGAACCACTGTTTATCGGTCCTTAAGAAGTCACCACAGTATCTTTGGAAAGTCATTTTGAATCTTTAGAATAATGCTGGATATCAGTGGAAAGGCTGGAAAAGCACATTCCAGTCCATGGAAAAGAAAACTACATCTCTCTTCCTGGCTTTATTGCATGGAGTCCTGGAGCAGAAATTTTCCAAATGATTGTTGAGAGTGGAGGCAACTAGATCTGTTTGATTAGTTTCACACAGGTAGATTAGTTCTTAGAAGACCCTCTATTCAGTTTCCATTCATGAGGATCTATCCTGGTTCTCCTCAGCTTGTCTGCTACACAGTTTTGATTTAATGATATTAAGATGACTGCAGACTTATATTGTGCTGAAAGCTATATCCCAGGCTTTCCTGGCTAGTATGCACAAAGAGTAAGATCTGTTTTCCCCTTGCTTGTTTATGTACCACATCACTGTAGTGAGGTGGTAGAGACCACAAATGGTTGAGAGAATTGAGGTAATTCCTAAGAGCTAACATCTCTTTTATGTTTATGTTTTAGTGTGTCTTTTTTGTTCTATAAAGACCCTGCACTGTTATTCCCATAAACACTGATCCCCAAGCAAAGTCTGATATGCCTATAGTGGACAAGGAAGAAAGAATGGGAGAACTGGATTTTGAGAAATATGGTGTTACCACCATAAGACCTCCCTTCTTACAAATTCTAAAACTGCAATTTGAAATGTCAGGGGGTGCTGATGCTGGGACCAGACAGATTTCCAGTGCCATTTAGTCTTTGAAGCAATATCATGATTATCATAGAACCTTGAGCAATTCCTTTGCTGAGAAGGTAGTCTGTGATGACAAAACTCAGGAAAAGACCAAAATACAGATCTATTTTTTTCTTGTGGAAGAAAAACTCTTTAAAGTGAGATGTCCAGAAGACACCCCAAGAAAAAAAATCCTGTTAGACAAGACATCTGTAAATTATTTTGGAATCCCACCTTGTAGAGGAGATCCCTTATCCAACTGAGACATCCTTGGTACTCTGAAAAGTACTTTGCAAAGGTAATACCTGATATCTGAATCTAAAGGAATGTGATGATATGCATCTTTTACATTTTGGTCACTAGAAAACTCAAATAGGGAATAAAATGGGGAATAAGGGGTAACACGTTGTGAAGTGAGAGCATTTTTGAAACGGTGGGTAGTCAACTTGAGAAACAGAAGACACCAGGTTGTACAAAGTAGATTTCTGCTCACAAGAAACATATTCTAAAGGTACTCCTCATATTCTCACAGATGGCAAACATAAACTTAACTTAACATATGCCCTTGACGTTTGGGCTAAAAATAGGGTCAAGTTTTGAAAATTGCTCTTACAAACTTAGAAAGTTGACAGAATAACATGTTTTACATTAACATGGATTTTCAGAAGGGTATGAAGTTTGAAACTAAAATGTCATTATTTTCTGACATTGGTCTTCAAGGATTTGCCAGAAAACCAAACTTTTATGAGGAACAGACCAAAAATATGAGACAAAAATCTAGGTATTCTACAAAAGTCTGGACAGTTGAGAGGTATGGAGTTGCCTAATGGTTTGGTAGCATGTAAGGTGCCTTGTATGCTTTAAAAGCTGTCTGGCTATTGTATCCTTAAGAGGACACAACCCATACAGATAACATTGTGGCAGCAGAGATCAAATAAAGTACATCATCTGTTTTGTTTATGATGGTTCTCTTCTACAATTATCAGCTAAGCACCATCATGGTCTATGGTCCACACTGATATGAAATAAGATTACATTTCTTGAATTAAAGGCTTCCGTATAGTGGGTAATCGATGGATATTAGCTGGAGGAGAAGCATAGCTAGGGTAGGGAAAAGGGGAGAGCTATACCAAAAATAAGGTGTTAAGGGAACTAAGAGGGTGCATTTGGCAGGGCTGACTTGTTGGTAGGACAATACTGGCATTGATTTCCACATTCCGTTTCTGAAAGCTAGTATTTAGTTAAACAGAGCACAACTTTTGTTGTCAGGACTGAAGCACTTGAAACACTTCACTGCTTTGTGTGTACTGTATGTATGTATGTATGTATATATATATATATATATATATATATATATATATATATATATATATATATTTTTTTTTTTTTTCCCACTCCAGAAGTACAAAGTAATACCATTTTATTTCTGTTTTTTAACTCCTCAATTTAAAGTTAAGAGGTGCATGAGAGAGCAAACTACAGCACTGGTTGATGTCTATATTCCATTTGTGGTTCATTGCATGGCACACTGTCTTACCAAATAATGCCTGAGGGTAGTAAATAACTGAGATATCCTTGATTACACACTGAAGATGCCCCATTATTCCTTCATTATTATGTTATTCATTCACCCATTTATTTGTCAGTACTGACTTTATCATACACAGAGTAACAGGGGAGCTGTATAGTATTCTTACAAAAGGTTTAATAAAGAGAGACAGTCCAGGATGGGATGACATCCTATGTACACGTGCATGAACGAGTGCACATGCATAGACACACACACACACAAACAATCATGTATATGTACAGATGCACACTTAGACATAGTTTTAAAAATACCTGATTTACCTATTCTCATATCCTTGGGATGTGGAAGGACATTAGAGACCCTGGTGAACCCATAAAAATTTTAGAGGAACATGCAGTGCCCACAAAAAAGACACCCAATCAAGAACCAAGGATTATGAGGTACCAATAATAATCACACTGCATGTTAGCATTCATCTATCTGTATATCTGTCTATATAATCTATTTATATATTTATTTATTTTGGTTTATTTTTTTTTCCTGGTGGTAGCTTACAATGCTATGTTGAAAAGTTCCTTTTTTTCTGTTTTGAAAGGAGAAAAATGCTTTGCAAATTTAGCCTATTGCAGAGTTCTGACTAATGGTTTTGATGGTTCATTTCATAAACTCTGTAGCTATGGCACTATATATCTGTCATTGTGCTCTGATGGACTTTAGGCTGGATACATTCGGAAAGCTTGGTATCATTAAGCAGAGAATAGTGTGGGTTCTTCTGACAGAAGCAAATTTTAGTATGTCACAATGATCTATTTAGAATTACAAATACTATGCTTATTATTATTATTATATGTTCTGCTTATGGAACAATGCTGGGGGTCCTCTTAGTATTTCTGACACAATAAGCACCTTTGGCAATATAGTATATTTTTCATAGGGAAACTGATTTCAAGATTAAGAGTATTTCTACTGCAGGATCATGTTGGATTATGATAAACTGACTAACAGCAAAATTCAGGTTCTACCCAGGAGCACTTTGTATGTTACTACAATGGAAAAAATCAATACAAAGAATTGGGCAATAGCCCATTCAAATGAAGACTGACAAGAAGGTGAATTGTCTGTCATTATAAGCATTACCTCCTTTAGCTGTGCTTTATGTAATGTTACATTATAGATTTGTGCGGATGCAGATACTGTTAGCACATAAGGGATAGAGGGAAGACCTGCTTCTAAGTAGAAAGGCTATGGAAGGAAACTGCATCTCCATGTTCTTCTCATACATCCTTTGTAAACCAGACTGCTAAGATTTCTCCATTGCCATATAATTCTGAACATGGTGGTTTCTCATTATGAACTGTAATGAGTAGAAGAGAGTAGCATGAGTAGCATATTTAGTTTAAAACCTTAAGTGAGTATTTTATTTAACTTATATCTTGCTGTATTTCATAGCTTCATTTGTATTTATATTAAAGAATCTGCCACTAAATACTGATATATTTTTCAGATATGTTGCTCTCCATATTTGCCCACCATTAAGAATACTGGGATTGATGTGGGTAAGATGAAGACTAGCCAGTTTTGAGTATGCTTATGCCAGGGGATTATGCAGTCTAACTTTCATTTGTTGAGTAAAAAAAAAAATCCTATACATTCTTCAAAACACTCACAAACTGTAGACCATTCCAATTGTAAGGAATGACCATGGAACCCTTTTCAATTTGCTCCTATGTACACATTTAGTTGGTCATTTCTTTCCATTTGGTCAGCATGTTCCACACACAAAATAGGAGCATATCTAGCATGCTTGCCCATATAAATGTCATCTTTTATCTCTCCCAGCATCCTAGAGGGGTAACCCCTTTCCATAAACATATCTATCAATGTTTTCAGTTCTTCAAAGAGCATCTATTGGTCATTAATCAACCTTCACAGTCAAACCATTTGTCCTTTAACAATTTCTCTTTTACTGAAAAAGAGGTGACAACTCTCAAAATGCAAAAAGGAGTTGGAGTACGTGTCCTTACAATAGATTGATGATACAAATGTCCTATTTTCTTTAATTTAGTAAGATATCGAAATAAACATAATCTAACCTTTCTATGTCCCATCTATGGGTATTTTTTTAAAGAGGTGGTTTTACCCAAATAATAAAGTCTGAAAAAGTTTCTAGACTGCACTTCCATAAAATTAATATCTTGTCCAAAAACCTGAAATGAGAAATATCTTTTAAAAAATAGGGATGCAAAAACATATTGCTTTTCCTATTTAGCCGATACTAAATTAACTTATATGGGTACACATTTTGCACCCATTACAACTCCAGTAACCTTGCAGTAGAATTCCCCTTTAAAAAAGAAAAAAATATATTGTACAATGCCATTTCCATAAAGCCAACCAGTGTCTTAACTTCAACATTGCTTAAGGTTCAATCTTCAGTTAAAATAGAAAAAAAATAATCCAACCATATTTCACAAGGAATAAGAGAAAACAAATTTACAGCTTTAATAACCAAATGCATAGAGGCAGAAGAAGTAATGAGTGTTGTGCTCAGTGTACAGTAACTACATATGTAACTACAACATGTAGAAGTGTGCTACAGCATGAAGGAAACCCTGCAGGCTACTGTAGTCACATTTATGCTACAGTATGCGTTTTAGGTAAAGTTCTCTAGACACTGTGAAGGGGGTAGTGGTCCACACACACCGATTATAAAGGCACTGCCCATTGTGCACTGCTTTTTACTGCCACTGATATGCCTTCTGGCCAGCCTGCTGCTGAGGCCTGCCATATTTCTTGCTGTCTCATGTTCCCTTGGGAATCATGGACATTGTTTTCTCCCTGTGTATGTGGTTATTGAAACTGTGGGCATGGCAACACATTCTTCTCTTTGCCTACAGAGAATTTGCAAACAGCCATATTTATCTGCAGCTGACTGTCACTTCAGGCATGTTTTCCCAGTCAAATGTACCACATGGAGATGTCTCGCTGCCTAGGCGCCTGAACCCATAGAGATGACATTATACAAACTGCAAAAAAATGGATAAAAGAAGTAATAATTTGTATAAATGCATGTCTAGAGGTAATAGGGATGATTTTAAATAAAGAGAAATGTAATGGTTTAGGTGAAGTAGTAAAGATAGGGGGCATATATTTTACAATAAATTATATTTCTGTGTTAGGTATACAATTTGGGAATAAAATGAAAGTAGAATTCAATGGGAAAAACAATAAAAAATAAAACAAACCTGTCTTTTCCTGGAGAATATATAAATTATCATTCAGAAAAAAAGGCTTAATTGATACATTCAATACTGATTAAACAATAGCTTACTTAGCAAATGTATTTATGTTGCCATCCATATTTGAAAATGAACTATTGCAGATAATGTTTTCACTGATATGGAGTTTTAGATTAAACACAGTAAAAAGAAGAGATTTGTATGTAAATAAAGAGAAAATAGATTTAGGGTTAATTAACACAGTGGTACATGCTGCTTCATTAAGTTTGTACAAAGTGTTAAACTGGATAAATGAAAAGATGAGAGACGAGTAGCAAAATTGTTTAAATGTAAGTATAATATGTTTTTGGGTATGGTAAAAAAAGACTAAATGAGAAGAAGAATGTATAAATGAAAAAAATAAAATGTTCCCAAAAATATTTCTGTCAAATAAAAATTGATGATATTGAAAAAGATAGAAATGCATGGTATAAGAATGCAGGGATAAAAAATTACTATGTAATTGTCCATGCTGGTGTGAATGACCTGAGACGTGCCTCCCTGGACTACATGAAAAGAGACATAGAGGAGCTCTCTGAGCATGTAGCCCAGGCAGGTATGACCCTGACCTTGAGAAGCATCTTACCCTCACCAAGAATGATGCCACAATATGAAGACAAGATGATTAATTTCAACAATTGGCTTAAGTATTGGTGTCATTCAAAGGGGATCCAATGCCTGTCAGCCTGGGATGACATGCTCGACAAGCCACGATGCTTCGCTAGGGATGGCTTGCACCTATCACCCCTGGGCTTTCGGATATTGGCAAAGGCTGTTGCCACCCCCATAGTGTCTTTTTTAGGCAAGGCTCAAAAGACAAACCCACCTCCATAGGTACCACAAGGGATAAGAAACTAAGAGTAATGCTACTCAACGCCAAAAGTCTAAACCTCAAGATGCATGCACTCGAAACCTTCCTTAGCATGGAGAACATCGATATCTGTGCAGTAACAGAAACCTGGTTCAAGACACCCGAGAGCACGCCAGCACTACCAGGTTATACCTCATACCATGCTTTTCGGCCCCAAAACTTGGACCGAACCACAAAAGGAGGGGGAGTATCAATATTCGTCAAAGATACCCACACCTCCAGGTTGATGGCACAGCACGACGCATCAGTGACAATCCATGTGCAACTAATTGTGGGTAAAACTGCCTTCCAGTTTATAGCCTGCTACAGACCACCCTCCCAAACCCAGGAACCCCACTTGGCCTTCCTGAGAACACTGGAAAATATGGAGGTCTCTCCAAACACCATTATATTGGGCGACTTCAACTACCCAAACATAGACTGGGAGCATTACTCTAGCTCCAACACCTTAGCCCAAAGGTTCCTAGAATTTATAAACTCAAATGCTATGGAACAACTTGTTACCACTCCCACAAGAGGGGAAAACATACTGGACCTGATCATCACCAACATGGGGACTCTATGCTCCAGACCAGAAGTGTATCCCTCACTGGTAAGATCAGACCATAAACTAATCTCACTGGATATTCACATCCTGACCCCACCCCCGGCCCAAAAAAAATACAGTGAAAAACTTCTCTAAAGCAAATTTCATACTCCTCAAAATTGAGGTGGAATCCTTCAAAGCACCCGGGCCTCTAGAAAATATGGCCCAGACCGCAGAATCCTTTATAAACGCATTCTATGAACACCTTCAGGAATGCATGGATCATGCAATCCCAAATAAAACCAAGACCCAATCCTCCAAAGGCAGGCGTCATGTCTGGTGGACCCCAGCCATAAACAAACTATACAATAGAAGGAGGAAGCTACTACATGATAGAGCAAAATCCCAAAAAGGGAAGGCATCTCTGATCAGTATTAGCAAAAAACTATGGGCACTCATAAAATTGTCTAAGGCCAGCTTCGAGAGAAAAATTGCACAGGACACTAAGGATAATCATAAGGCTTTCTTTAGTTATGTTAGGAACCTGGGTGGGAATTCCCAGATATGCTCAGAATTAGGCCAAAATAACAAAAAATACACCGAACCCACAGATATTGCCAACATCCTAGCTGACAGGTTCAGCGCAAACTTCTCCCACCCACCCCACCAAAAGGGCAAATATCTATCCCAGCAGAATGCTGCCTCCCTGACATCTCAGATGCTCAGGTAAGAGCTGCCCTCTTCAAAGCAAAAAACACAGCATCAATGGGACCAGACGGTGTCCCGGGCTGTGTCCTACATGAACTCCAAGAAGAGCTAAACCCAAACATAAAACTACTGTTCAGTCTCAGCCTTACTACAGGATATGTACCAAAGAGTGGCGTACAGCAACAGTGGTCCCACTCCACAAAGGTGGTGTCTCAACAGATCCTGGAAACTATTGCCCCATAAGCCTGACTAGCTTGGTCTGCAAAGCTATGGAAAGGATAATCATGGGCCTCATAAATAAAGATATTGGGGACCTACAGACACTGGATCCTACCCAGTTCGGCTTTGTTAAGGGCAGATCCTGCCTCTTAACCCTGGTCAATTTCTTTGAAACAGTCACCAAGGCCATTGACGAGGGGAAGGTGGTCCACACAGCCTACCTGGACCTCGCAAAAGCCTTTGATACAATACCCCACTCGGACATTATAGATAAGCTCACCAGCTTAAATATAAACCCCTATGTCACTAGATGGGTTGCAAACTGGCTCAAGGACAGAACCCACATGGTTAGAATTGCTGGAGCCATGTCAGACTCCAAACCAGTTACAAGTGGCGTCCCACAAGGCTCAGTCCTGGGACCTTTCTTGTTCGGTATATATTTCTCGGAGGTACAGGCCAACATGGAAGGACTGTGGCTGACCAAGTTCACAGATGACTGCAAACTGGGCACCATAATCAACTCTCCAGCCGACACAAGCATCCTACAAAAGGGCCTCATAGAAACAGACAACTGGTGCCAGAGCCATGGCCTCAAGCTAAACGCCAAAAAGTGTATCGTCATCCACATTGGCAAAAACAAAGTGCCCACAAATTACCACATAGGTGGTAATCCATTAAGTACAGAAGAAGTAATTAGGGACCTGGTGACCCAAGTTGATAGCAATCTCTCATTTGACAACCACGTGGCCAAAGTGGTTAGAAAAGCATTTTATATAGCCCACCTAATCATGAATGGATTCACATCTAGATCAGGGGAGGTCATCATGCCTCTTTACTCATCCCTTACCAGGCCCATAATTGAGTACAATGCCCCTTTTGAGATGTACCTTACCAGACACCTGCAGCAACTGGAAAGACCCCAAAAGTACCTCAACAAGAGGATCAAAGGGCTCAAACAGATGCCATATGCTGCCCGGTTAAAGAAACTCCAGCTCTACTCAGTGGCATACCGCCTGCTCAGAGGCGATCTGTGCCTGACGTATAAAGCCATGTCCAACCTGGAATTAATGGACATGCTGCACCTCAGAAAATCCAAATCCCATCGAGCTACACACTTGAGAGACTTGAACCTCAGCACTGAAATAAATAGGGCATGCTGGAGGGACAGATTCATAACCCAGAGGCTCCCTTCACTCTGGAATAAAATCCCAGTCCAGGTTAGGCAGAGTCCCTCATTGACTCTCTTCAAGAGGAATCTTGATCAGTGGATGGGAGATCGTAGGTTTACCCCGGGTATCACTTCTGTGTCACTGTTAGACAGAGGCACAGTATACTAACCTCGAAAAAGGGCATAGCAAAATTAATTTAAAATGGGTGGCTAAAGCCAAACACACTCTGGCTAGGCTTATAAATGCCCTAGGGCAGATAGCCTAGTATGAACCTATGAACCTATTTAAAACCATAGGAAAATCTGATGAAAAAAAATAGCTATAAAAATAAGAAACAAATGGTGTAATCAAAAAGTAAAATGGCAAGATTTTTTGTGGAGACTGGTAATAGGTAAATTGCAAGTAAAAGGAAATATGCCATATAGAAAGAAAAATTAAAAAATATGTTTATATTGTCAAGAACAAGAAAAATGGAATGTGTGTTTTTGAAGTGCAAAAGTGTAAAAAGTTATCAAGAAAACCATGTAAAGAAGACTTTTTGAAGATATAAAAGAAGTGGATAAAATAAACATGGGTATGATTAAATATGGAAATTATGGGAATAGAAGTAAAGAATATGTTAAAATAATAGGTTAAACATTATTTTATTTTATATAGGTTATATGGAATAAAAGAATAAAGTTAATAATACTTAATGATAAATGGATTTTAGCAACAATATTAAGTAAAATCAGATAGTTGTTATGAAAAAAGGAGAGGGAGGTCTAGTAGGGATGAAAAATTTGTATGACTGTAAAGTAAATTAAAAACGTGTGTAAACAGATTTGTATATCTATATATTTGTACTTTTACAAATATTTGTAAATATGTAAATATACTATAAATAAGAATTATTTTTGTTTGCAAATAAAAGACCCTACTCTTTTCAATAGATGCAGAGAGATCTTTTGCATTCACTTGAATTACCACCAACTCATGCAGACGGAGCCTTGGTTTAGCATCACATTTGAAGGACTGCATACTCAGCAATGCAGCACCACCCTTATGTTGTTGATCTATCTGGTGTGGAGATAGAACCTGCAGCCTTCTACACTGAAGGTGAGTGTGCTACCTGTTGAGCCAAAATCTATATGAAAGAATATGTAAGGCATGACCACTATTGGTAGAAATCTAAGTCAAAAGATCAGTTTAATTACATCTAAAATTAATAGTGACTTTACTCCATCTCCATATTACCTTCCACCATCTGATTTAAACAGCATCTCAGCTGAATAATGGTACTTCATTAGTAACCATGGTGAAGGCAATGCATATAGCTATCAGTTATAAGAACTGAACCAGTTCAGTCATGGCCCATGTATTTGATTGTTTATTTGCATGTATTTTTTTTTTTTTTTTTTTTGGAGTTATCAACCTTTTTAGATGAAGCATTGAGTTGCAAAGTTGCTTCAAAAGTGATGTACATATTCTTTAAATATAAATTCAAGTTCTAGTTTATTTTATTGCTTTTTACCAAAGCACATCACATTGTATTAACAAGAAAATGACCAATGTGTACCATTAAAACTAAAATATTCTACTACAAAACAAATGCATTAAACCTGTGAAAAATATATATTTTAAGAGTAGTATTCAAAAAATGACCATAGGGTCATGGAATAAAAGAACAAAGTAGAACATAATTATAAACTTAAGCAATGTATCAATAAATACAGTCAGTACACATACAAATGCATAGCCCATGATACAGTTTAGACTGTCAGCTTCAGACTCCGGATAAATCTCTTAAAGTTTCCAACAAGAACTTGAACAGTAAAAGAAAAAAACATAAATGAATGAAAGTAAAAACAGAAACTTCAAAAGAATAAACCTTAGAAAATAGGAACTTGATCAAAACATATAATTATTAAACACCACTAAATTAAAGCATAGTTATTCAGGTTCAAGGCTTCCTAAAGTCCAATGTGTGTTGGAACCTACACACTAATGTGTTCTAGAACATACCACATTATCAGCTGCTTAATTATTCTCACTTCAAGGTCACAGTATTTGGGATTAATGATAAACAAAATATTTTCTTTAGTATTTTAGAGATTTTTTTTTTGGTTTTATTTGATATGACTTCATATATGAACTTGATGTTTTGATCAAGTTCCTATTTTCTAAGGTTTATTCTTTTGAAGTTTCTGTTTTTACTTTCATTCATTTGTGTTTTTTTCTTTTACTGTTCATGTTCTTGTTGGAAACTTTAAGAGGTTTATCCGGAGTCTGAACAAATAAATGGGTGGTGTATAAATGTATGGGTGTGGTTCTATTGAGACTCCGGGGGGGGGGGGGTAAAAAGTGTGCTGCTCATAATGGAGAAAGTTTAAGTGTGATCAGGAGGATTTGATTCAAAATGTTTTGTCTTGATGAATTCTACCATTTTTAAAGTAAAGCAAACTCACAGTTTATAACCAGTGAAAGTATGAGGGTTGCAACCCTCTCAAATCACAGGGTGCATGGAGTTGCCAATGCAAAGTTTAAATTTAGCACTTTTCACTTTTTTACACATAACCCATTTATATTTTCAGTTTCATAATTTATACTATGGTTTCGAAAATTTGATAGATATCATATAGAATGGTTAATTATTGAAGGAGTATTTTATTACATTGTTGCCCAAGATTTTGTTTCGTTGCTCATCTGCATTTTGACCTTTTGCATTCAGTCTTCTGTCACCTCTTGAGCCTTTTTTCTGCTCTGGATTTGGAGACAGACCACATTTTCATTTTCTTTATATTGGTCAAGACTTTGGCAGTCTTGATATGTCTTCTAAGTAGATACTAAATAATATCATGCAGAAAAATATGTATACAAACTTAGACAACTGCAACAGACAGTAAATATAAACAAATAGCAAACAAACTAATAAAAAAGAAAAAAGTTGGCTGTTCAGATAGGTATGAAGTTTATTGAAGAAAACATCCCATCAATAAGGTTTAGCTGTGTGGCATGCAAGAATGAAGCCCTGATGGGTGGAAGTGGACAGTCAACATCAGCTCACCCATCCTCACATCCGTAATGAATGACATCTCTATAAGGGGGATTTTCAAAAAGGTGGAAAACAATATACACAACCCTATCTAAATGGGAATCAGAAATTTATGAGAAAGAGGTGGTATTAGAGTCCAAGACTAAACATTCTTATGATCAAGTCAATAACATTAATATTATTAATGGGATAGAAATAGATGGAAATGTGCACACATGTAACAACTTTAATATGCTTAATTATACTGACGTGAACATAGACAGAGTCTACTTCGACTTATTTAGTAAAGGAATGAAATATATACCGAATCCTAGGTTTGACTTGACAGACACAATTATACAGTTCAAAAAATTAATTTGAAAAGCTAATTTAGCTATCCATTTTAATAATTTGAATGTGACTGATATAGACAATATTCCCCACAGAGTATATATTGATACTCACTTTAAGAAAACAAGTAGTTTTAATCCTCCTAGCCATCCTAGTATCGAATTGTATGAGAATATAACTATTCGAGAAATTTATCATGAATCCAACAAACTTAAACAATTAGCTTCTGGTGGGAATTTAACACAAGATGAAGAAAGATTATTAAGCAACCTTAGGGAAAATGAGAATATTAGAGTTATGAAACCAGACAAAGGGGGTGGTGTCATTTTATACGACAACACTCGATATATTAAAAAGTTTTATGATTTGTTACATTATTCTGGTAATTATACACCTATTTCTATTAATGAACTCAATATTGCTTATCAAAGGATTGATTCTTATATTGAGGAATATTATATAGAAGGAAGAATTACTAAAGAGATATATGATTTCTTAACAGTTAAATTTCCAAAATTGGCCACCCTAGTTGGTATACCTAAGGTACATAAAAATATATGTGATCCCCCCTTCCGTCCAATAGTCTCAGGTAGTAAATCTAAGACATTTCCATTGGGAAAGTACATTGACTTCAAATTGAAATTTTTAAATGAAAAGGTTTCACATATGGTCAAAGATTCCTGGGTATTTTTGAGTAATTTTCCTTTAAATATGAATTATGGTAATATTACATTTCTCACTATAGATGTAATTGATGTATTTTCGTGCATCCACAAGGACCAAGGATTTGAAGCTTTCAGTACTAGTATTCATAAGTATTCAAACCTCGAATGGGAGGAAATTAGATTATTGGAAGAAATGATGGCCATTGTGTTGGACAATAACTATATTTATTTTGAAGGTGAATATTTTAAACAAATAAAAGTAGTAATGATGGGAGCCGCTTGTGCTCCCATCTATGCTAGTTTAGTAATGCTTCATTGGGAGGATACAGTATTATTTACTAGTAATTATTTTAAATATGTGAAATACTATTCCAGGTTCTTAGATGATATATATATATATTATGGGATGCAGACTCTAGCACCCTGGAATCTTTTATCAATTATCTTAATAAGAGTAGTGAATACTTAAAATTTACTTATTCCTATAATAATACTGGACTACCATATTTAGATACTTTCATCCAATATCAATCAAATACATTTATTTCTTCCATATACAGAAAAGACACTTTTTCTAATAATTATTTACATTACACCAGTTGTCATCCAGAGAAGTTGAAGAATAATGTATTTAAAGGTCAGTGTGTTCGAGCCACATGTATGACATCTGATAATGAATTATTATATTCTGAATTAAATTTTATAAATGAGTTATTTATACAAAGAGGATATCCTATTACTATGATGGATTATACTATTCAATACATTTCACAATTTAGGAATACCAGATATCACCCTTATTAGGGAGTAAACATAAATATGTAGTTCAAGAGACATGTATGTCCTATGAAAGTGACAATAAAAAGTTAGTCAATAGCTTTGATTCCTTTCATAGGTCTTACATTTTGCAGTTTAATATAGCAGTCAGCTATATTAAAAAGAACTTAAATCAAGATGCCTAGTAACCATGAACCTGTTTTAGTTTTACATCCATTCCCTATTGCAATATTACCAGCTTATCATTTTTAATGTACCATAGGCAATTTATTGTTCAAGGGCAGCAGGCAGTGAATTTGTAGATGAAATACTTAAATATAATTTTTTTTTGCTAGCAGCAACCTTTTTGTTAGTTACAGTCAACTCTCATTAATGTGGAATTATTCAGATGACTTTTACTTCTGCAGACACTGTGGATGTTGACTGATATTGGTGGGTTGTAATGACAGAAGTTTGAGTGGCCTTTTATGGTTGAAATGTTCTGAAATGGGGAGTTTTAACATTATTGCTTCATATGTTTTGTTTCTTTGCTTACTGGCTATAAATTTAAAACATGCTCTAACAAGTGGTGTTGTATTACACAAGGGATATAATTTAATTATTATATATTATAATTAAATACAATCAGGAAGGTGAATCAAAGAAATTTTGTATGGTCTTAAAAATGTGTGCAAGGGATCTATGATTTGAAAACAGCCCAATCCTTAAATGTGGGTGTCAATGCTGTTTCAATGAATGTGAGTTTCAAAGTCCCAGAAGTTTTAATGCTGTCTGTTTTCATTGTGAGACTATATTGCTTTGTTTAGCAAACATCTATCAGTGTTTGTGCTGGAAAATTTGAAATAAAAGTTTTAAATTAAATCCAAATAACTGTAATCATTGTAGAAATAAAGCAGAAAGCAGTACGCACACTGAGAGTTTTGAAAAGTGGTTATGGCAACTGGGGAGAAATAGCCAAATAATGGGTCACTGGAATGGCTGCATGGGGGGGAGGGGCAGGGGGGTTGACCCAAATGCAAAAAACACTGTATATATATATATATATATATATATATATATATATATATATATATATATATATATATAGGGCCTCTATTAATTTGACAAAGCTTTAGCTTGTCGAACTACAAAAGATCGAGAGCTAAAGATTAAAAGGGCCAAACCGTGAATGGCCAACTAAGCAATTTTTTTCCTCAGGGAATGAATTTGCTTGGCCATTAATGGAAATTTTCCCTTTCCCCGATATGGAGCGATCTCAGAGTTAGTATATTTTATTAGGGGTGTGTGGGGGGGGCACAGCCCCACACATGGGGGGGTGGAGTG
Source organism: Protopterus annectens (assembly GCF_019279795.1). Classification (NCBI taxonomy): domain Eukaryota; kingdom Metazoa; phylum Chordata; order Ceratodontiformes; family Protopteridae; genus Protopterus; species Protopterus annectens. The sequence goes on from NC_056744.1 coordinate 760,871,748, forward strand.
GCAAAGCCCCCCCACTTAATTCATGTTGAAAGGTTTTTGTTTTGTGTAACAGCCAAACGAATTCTTTCCATGGGAAAAAATTAGCTTAGCTGATCATTCACGGTTTGGATGTTTCGATCTTTAGCTGTCGATCTTTTGTAGTTCAACAAGCTAAGGTTTCTTCAAATTAATAGGGACCCTATAGATATTATATATATATATATATATATATATATAGATATATATATATATATATATAGATATATATATATATATATATATATATATACATATATATATATATATATATATATATATATTTATATATATAAAATATATATATATATATATATATATATACAATATTATATATATATATAAAACTAATTACATCTATAGATCTGTTTTATATTTATTTATTTAGTTATTTATTTTTGGCTTGTTAATGAGGTAGGTGGGCTGAGTCAGCACTGCCCCTTTCAGCCTTATCTCTCGCATGATCGAAGACAAGAATGCAGTTAAATAAGCAATACTAGTACCTTTATATAATATGTACAAAAATAAATACAGATAAAGAAAAGCCATGCAATTTATACTATAACATGCTAAATAAACTAACTGGGTGACTAGAAAATGTAGCTACACCTATTGCTGAAATTCATCAACCATAGGAAATTAACCCTGATCAGCAAAATAGTTAAAACATTTAAAGCTTCTATGATTATATCAGGAAGCTCATAAACAAATTCAGCAAAAAGTAATTGGTACACACCTACAGTTCTACAAATTTTACCTCTTAACTGTCCGGATTTTTCAGAATGTCCAGATTTTTGCTTTATATTCTTAGTCTGTTCCTCATAAAGTTTTTTGTTTCTGGTAAAACATTAAGAATTGAACACAGAAAATAATGACAGACATTTGAGTTTCATACTTCATATCATTCAGAAAAATTCAAGCTAAAGAAAAACCTGTTATTCTATCAACTTTCTAAGAGCAATATTTAAAACATGTCCCTATTTGGGGGGCTTTGTCTCCCCAAAATGTATGACTTTGTCAATATTTATTGTGCTAGGAGGTTGAGACATATGACATATGATAGTTTAATATTCTCACCTCCCACACATTGAGTTACTCCTTTAAATTAATGATAGTGTTTATTCAAATATTTGAAAATTATTGTCATCCTAAAAAAGTATTTTGGCTGCAGTCAGTATAAGTAGCTTAAACTACTGTTATCTGTTGTATTACATAAACATCGATTATATCAAGGAAGAACACATACAATATACATAGAGGGAATACCTTCTCTGATTATTTTCACTGAAAGAAGTTGACAGAATAAATTGAAAAATATGAAAAATATTTTTAAAATAACACTTTGTATAATATTCACTGATTATGCTTGTCAGTGGGTTAGGCACATACCTCTCATCAGTTCGAACTTTTACACAATGTCCAGACTTTTGCTGCAGATTTTTGCTATGTTCCTCATAAAAATTGTGGTTTCCTGTCAAATTATTGAAGGCTGAAGTTACTAAATGATGACAAATATTTCAGTTTCAGACTTCATCCATCAATGCATCCACAGATCCTTTTTCCATTTTGCACATGGGGTCGGAGTGTCACTTCAACAATGACAGTCATCTAGAGCCAAAGTTTACACTGTCAGGTGTTCATATTCTTCAAAACATGCATGCTAATTCAAAACATGTTAGTCTAGGTACTTTCTAAATTCATAACAGTAATAAGTAATAAGTAATAACTGTCCTTGATTCTGGGTCTCTGTCCTGTTATTTTTGGCTTTGTCCAGACTTCTTGTGCTGAGACATTGACAGGTATGGTTAGGTATGATTTAGACTTTTTGGTATAACTTTCCAAGTCGGGTTTGCCCTCAAGGGTAAACTATGATAATCACAGACAGACTGTGCATTAATGTTTGTTATGGTCAACCACAGCAGTAAGGAAAGCATGATAATAGCTTTAGATATCATTCTGGTATACACCTTTTAATCTCTATAACTAGCAGAACACCAGATAGTCCATACTTATAAACATTTTACAGGGTTACCACAGCCTAGCATTCACCACGGCAGGTAGAAAAGTAGCTAAGTTATAGAAAACACTGATAACTATGCCAGGTGTTACATGAGATATTAAGAGCATCTGTAGGTCATCAGGAGACAGAAATATTTGGCCTTCCATATTAAAATAGTCTGATGACTTTGAAGTTTTGTAAGATCTATTACCTTTCTAGATGAAAATTAAGTCTGTTTTGCAGGACCTGGGGTAGACATCAAGGGATCTGCAAGGAAAAGGTTAGTCAGATGGAATAAAATGTTGACAGCATATTTATTGTTTAAGCCCAAAAGAGAGGTAATATATCTGACCTATAGCTCTGGAGAAAGAGGTAGAAATAATGCACAGGAACCTGAAGATGAAAAAGCAAAGTGAAAGGTTAGCTCTCAGTAGATCAAACAGCAAGACGAAAGAATGTAAAACAAAGTGTAGTAATGTACTTGTTTCAGTTCTAATAATAAAATGAGTCAAACTGGGTAAAACTTGGAAATATAAGCCTCAATTTAATGAGACAAGTAATTCTATATGGTGCATTTTGTAAAGTAAAAAATTACCAGATGGATTCACTCTGATTACAACTTGAAAGTTTGTAGTACTAACTTCTTCATTTCTCATTTAATCAATAGTATGTATTAAAATTAGTTCTGCTGGAAGGAAACTTGACTGAATCCTAATTAAATTTGAGAATGCATCTACAATTTCCTAGCATGCACATAAAGTGGAGACTTCCAAAATCCATTTCAGCTATGATAAATAATGCAGTAGGTGTCTGTATTCTGGGAATCTTGACTGCCATTTCAATATCTCTGAAAGCTGTTTACACATACATATAATTAGTACACAATGGATGTATTGTTCATATTACATATCAACTTCACCTGGCTTGCAATTTTACAACAGTCACCATAGTCTTTTAGTATTTGGCTGCTAACCTTTCACTTTGCTTTTTCATCTTCAGGTTCCCGTGCATTATTTCTACCTCTTTCTCCAGAGCTATAGGTCAGATATATTACCTCTCTTTTGGGCTTAAACAATAAATATGCTGTCAACATTTTATTCCATCTGACTAACCTTTTCCTTGCAAATCCCTTGTTGTCTACCCCAGGTCCTGCAAAACAGACTTAATTTTCATCTAGAAAGGTAATAGATCTTACAAAACTTCAAAGTCATCAGACTATTTTAATATGGAAGGCCAAATATTTCTGTCTCCTGATGACCTACAGATGCTCTTAATATCTCATGTAACACCTGGCATAGTTATCAGTGTTTTCTATAACTTAGCTACTTTTCTACCTGCCGTGGTGAATGCTAGGCTGTTGTAACCCTGTAAAATGTTTATAAGTATGGACTATCTGGTGTTCTGCTAGTTATAGAGATTAAAAGGTGTATACCAGAATGATATCTAAAGCTATTTTCATGCTTTCCTTACTGCTGTGGTTGACCATAACAAACATTAATGCACAGTCTGTCTGTGATTATCATAGTTTACCCTTGAGGGCAAACCCGACTTGGAAAGTTATACCAAAAAGTCTAAATCATACCTAACCATACCTGTCAATGTCTCAGCACAAGAAGTCTGGACAAAGCCAAAAATAACAGGACAGAGACCCAGAATCAAGGACAGTTATTACTTATTACTTATTACTGTTATGAATGAGATATTAAGAGCATCTGTAGGTCATCAGGAGACAGAAATATTTGGCCTTCCATATTAAAATAGTCTGATGACTTTGAAGTTTTGTAAGATCTATTACCTTTCTAGATGAAAATTAAGTCTGTTTTGCAGGACGTGGGGTAGACAACAAGGGATCTGCAAGGAAAAGGTTAGTCAGATGGTTAACAGATTGGCATATTTTACATCAATATCACTTTAAAAGTCCTTTTTGCATGGAAATTACCCCTTTATTCAGAAGTCATTTATTTTACAATTCCTGAATGATATTATCTCATTTATAGGAGACATAAGGAACCTACAAACAATAGCCACTATCTTATTATAAGCACAACAGACAAAATATTTCATATATTAGCCTCTGTGATCTTACAATCCCTGCTATATACAGAAACAAAATAAATCAATTCACTGGATGTTATATACATAATAGGTGTAGTTTGAGCATAACTAGCAATTATCTTCTTTTAATAGTGGAGCACTTTCCCCATCATATAGAGATGTTTTCACTTCTTTCAAACGGAAATTTAATTTAATTCTATCATATCCTCAATGAATATATTCTTAATGTTTTAAAAAAAATCACCATACCATACCACTGCCATTTAACTAGTTGAAACAATTTAACCAATTAAGTCCTTTCATCTCTCAAAGTGGAACTTCATCAAAATCAGTAAATGTTTTAACATGCCAAAGATTTATAAGAACAAATAAATCACATGATTCATGAGCAGCCAATCCCATGGCAAAATTAAAAGTGAAACATTAAAAAATTGCTTTTTGATTTCATATTTAATGATGTACAACCATGTAGTAACCAAATAAAAATCATCTGTTAGAAAAATCTAAGTAAAACAAACATTTAAAACCTTTTTTAAATGTATAATTTAGAAGAATATGAATATTAATATCTTATTATGTTATATTAGTTTATGCTAAGCAATAACTTGACAGAAAGTAATTTCAGAATACTAGAGATGGAGATGTGGTAATTGAAACCTGATTTATGCACAACATTTAGTATGAGCAGTCTGGCCAAATTGCAGTATTCAAATATATTATCCTACACTCCTCCTATCAAGTCTTTCTCTACCCTTTCAAAATAAAAAGTACAAATATTTTAAAAATTGCACATACTAAAGAATGCTTATAAAGGGTCTTATTTGTATTACAATATTTTAAACTGTAACAATGCTGACAATCCTCACTTTTTCATCTGTCTTTCCCTTATGTCTACATAGAAACTTTCACAGTGCCTGTTTTGAACTGTCAAAGTACTTTGGTCCTGAAACCAAGGAAGTGAATGCAAATCTAATTCTCTACCCTTGCTGTCCTCTTCCATTAATTTTTCTGCCTTTCTGGAAATGCAAAAGTTTGCTAAATTCTCTTTGAGGATATCTGCAAGTTTAGAGTCATAGCCCTATTAGTGTATTATGTAATTTTCATGTATTTCAATATAAACCACTCCTACAGGTCAGGATGTTGAAGTCTTTTGTCTATGAACACCTTCAGGAATGCATGGATCATGCAATCCCAAATAAAACCAAGACCCAATCCTCCAAAGGCAGGCGTCATGTCTGGTGGACCCCAGCCATAAACAAACTATACAATAGAAGGAGGAAGCTACTACATGATAGAGCAAAATCCCAAAAAGGGAAGGCATCTCTGATCAGTATTAGCAAAAAACTATGGGCACTCATAAAATTGTCTAAGGCCAGCTTCGAGAGAAAAATTGCACAGGACACTAAGGATAATCATAAGGCTTTCTTTAGTTATGTTAGGAACCTGGGTGGGAATTCCCAGATATGCTCAGAATTAGGCCAAAATAACAAAAAATACACCGAACCCACAGATATTGCCAACATCCTAGCTGACAGGTTCAGCGCAAACTTCTCCCACCCACCCCACCAAAAGGGCAAATATCTATCCCAGCAGAATGCTGCCTCCCTGACATCTCAGATGCTCAGGTAAGAGCCACCCTCTTCAAAGCAAAAAACACAGCATCAATGGGACCAGACGGTGTCCCGGGCTGTGTCCTACATGAACTCCAAGAAGAGCTAAACCCAAACATAAAACTACTGTTCAGTCTCAGCCTTACTACAGGATATGTACCAAAGAGTGGCGTACAGCAACAGTGGTCCCACTCCACAAAGGTGGTGTCTCAACAGATCCTGGAAACTATAAGCCTGACTAGCTTGGTCTGCAAAGCTATGGAAAGGATAATCATGGGCCTCATAAATAAAGATATTGGGGACCTACAGACACTGGATCCTACCCAGTTCGGCTTTGTTAAGGGCAGATCCTGCCTCTTAACCCTGGTCAATTTCTTTGAAACAGTCACCAAGGCCATTGACGAGGGGAAGGTGGTCCACACAGCCTACCTGGACCTCGCAAAAGCCTTTGATACAATACCCCACTCAGACATTATAGATAAGCTCACCAGCTTAAATATAAACCCCTATGTCACTAGATGGGTTGCAAACTGGCTCAAGGACAGAGCCCACATGGTTAGAATTGCTGGAGCCATGTCAGACTCCAAACCAGTTACAAGTGGCGTCCCACAAGGCTCAGTCCTGGGACCTTTCTTGTTCGGTATATATTTCTCGGAGGTACAGGCCAACATGGAAGGACTGTGGCTGACCAAGTTCACAGATGACTGCAAACTGGGCACCATAATCAACTCTCCAGCCGACACAAGCATCCTACAAAAGGGCCTCATAGAAACAGACAACTGGTGCCAGAGCCATGGCCTCAAGCTAAACGCCAAAAAGTGTATCGTCATCCACATTGGCAAAAACAAAGTGCCCACAAATTACCACATAGGTGGTAATCCATTAAGTACAGAAGAAGTAATTAGGGACCTGGTGACCCAAGTTGATAGCAATCTCTCATTTGACAACCACGTGGCCAAAGTGGTTAGAAAAGCATTTTATATAGCCCACCTAATCATGAATGGATTCACATCTAGATCAGGGGAGGTCATCATGCCTCTTTACTCATCCCTTACCAGGCCCATAATTGAGTACAATGCCCCTTTTGAGATGTACCTTACCAGACACCTGCAGCAACTGGAAAGACCCCAAAAGTACCTCACCAAGAGGATCAAAGGGCTCAAACAGATGCCATATGCTGCCCGGTTAAAGAAACTCCAGCTCTACTCAGTGGCATACCGCCTGCTCAGAGGCGATCTGTGCCTGACGTATAAAGCCATGTCCAACCTGGAATTAATGGACATGCTGCACCTCAGAAAATCCAAATCCCATCGAGCTACACACTTGAGAGACTTGAACCTCAGCACTGAAATAAATAGGGCATGCTGGAGGGACAGATTCATAACCCAGAGGCTCCCTTCACTCTGGAATAAAATCCCAGTCCAGGTTAGGCAGAGTCCCTCATTGACTCTCTTCAAGAGGAATCTTGATCAGTGGATGGGAGATCGTAGGTTTACCCCGGGTATCACTTCTGTGTCACTGTTAGACAGAGGCACAGTATACTAACCTCGAAAAAGGGCATAGCAAAATTAATTTAAAATGGGTGGCTAAAGCCAAACACACTCTGGCTAGGCTTATAAATGCCCTAGGGCAGATAGCCTAGTATGAACCTATGAACCTATTTAAAACCATAGGAAAATCTGCTGAAAAAAAATTGCTATAAAAATAAGAAACAAATGGTGTAATCAAAAAGTAAAATGGCAAGATTTTTTGTGGAGACTGGTAATAGGTAAATTGCAAGTAAAAGGAAATATGCCATATAGAAAGAAAAATTAAAAAATATGTTTATATTGTCAAGAACAAGAAAAATGGAATGTGTGTTTTGAAGTGCAAAAGTGTAAAAAGTTATCAAGAAAACCATGTAAAGAAGACTTTTTGAAGATATAAAAGAAGTGGATAAAATAAACATGGGTATGATTAAATATGGAAATTATGGGAATAGAAGTAAAGAATATGTTAAAATAATAGGTTAAACATTATTTTATTTTATATAGGTTATATGGAATAAAAGAATAAAGTTAATAATACTTAATGATAAATGGATTTTAGCAACAATATTAAGTAAAATCAGATAGTTGTTATGAAAAAAGGAGAGGGAGGTCTAGTAGGGATGAAAAATTTGTATGACTGTAAAGTAAATTAAAAACGTGTGTAAACAGATTTGTATATCTATATATTTGTACTTTTACAAATATTTGTAAATATGTAAATATACTATAAATAAGAATTATTTTTGTTTGCAAATAAAAGACCCTACTCTTTTCAATAGATGCAGAGAGATCTTTTGCATTCACTTGAATTACCACCAACTCATGCAGACGGAGCCTTGGTTTAGCATCACATTTGAAGGACTGCATACTCAGCAATGCAGCACCACCCTTATGTTGTTGATCTATCTGGTGTGGAGATAGAACCTGCAGCCTTCTACACTGAAGGTGAGTGTGCTACCTGTTGAGCCAAAATCTATATGAAAGAATATGTAAGGCATGACCACTATTGGTAGAAATCTAAGTCAAAAGATCAGTTTAATTACATCTAAAATTAATAGTGACTTTACTCCATCTCCATATTACCTTCCACCATCTGATTTAAACAGCATCTCAGCTGAATAATGGTACTTCATTAGTAACCATGGTGAAGGCAATGCATATAGCTATCAGTTATAAGAACTGAACCAGTTCAGTCATGGCCCATGTATTTGATTGTTTATTTGCATGTATTTTTTTTTTTTTTTTTTTTGGAGTTATCAACCTTTTAGATGAAGCATTGAGTTGCAAAGTTGCTTCAAAAGTGATGTACATATTCTTTAAATATAAATTCAAGTTCTAGTTTATTTTATTGCTTTTTACCAAAGCACATCACATTGTATTAACAAGAAAATGACCAATGTGTACCATTAAAACTAAAATATTCTACTACAAAACAAATGCATTAAACCTGTGAAAAATATATATTTTAAGAGTAGTATTCAAAAAATGACCATAGGGTCATGGAATAAAAGAACAAAGTAGAACATAATTATAAACTTAAGCAACGTATCAATAAATACAGTCAGTACACATACAAATGCATAGCCCATGATACAGTTTAGACTGTCAGCTTCAGACTCCGGATAAATCTCTTAAAGTTTCCAACAAGAACTTGAACAGTAAAAGAAAAAAACACAAATGAATGAAAGTAAAAACAGAAACTTCAAAAGAATAAACCTTAGAAAATAGGAACTTGATCAAAACATATAATTATTAAACACCACTAAATTAAAGCATAGTTATTCAGGTTCAAGGCTTCCTAAAGTCCAATGTGTGTTGGAACCTACACACTAATATGTTCTAGAACATACCACATTATCAGCTGCTTAATTATTCTCACTTCAAGGTCACAGTATTTGGGATTAATGATAAACAAAATATTTTCTTTAGTATTTTAGAGATTTTTTTTTTGGTTTTATTTGATATGACTTCATATATGAACTTGATGTTTTGATCAAGTTCCTATTTTCTAAGGTTTATTCTTTTGAAGTTTCTGTTTTACTTTCATTCATTTGTGTTTTTTCTTTTACTGTTCATGTTCTTGTTGGAAACTTTAAGAGGTTTATCCGGAGTCTGAACAAATAAATGGGTGGTGTATAAATGTATGGGTGTGGTTCTATTGAGACTCCGGGGGGGGGGGGTAAAAAGTGTGCTGCTCATAATGGAGAAAGTTTAAGTGTGATCAGGAGGATTTGATTCAAAATGTTTTGTCTTGATGAATTCTACCATTTTTAAAGTAAAGCAAACTCAAAGTTTATAACCAGTGAAAGTATGAGAGTTGCAACCCTCTCAAATCACAGGGTGCATGGAGTTGCCAATGCAAAGTTTAAATTTAGCACTTTTCACTTTTTTACACATAACACATTTATATTTTCAGTTTCATAATTTATACTATGGTTTCGAAAATTTGATAGATATCATATAGAATGGTTAATTATTGAAGGAGTATTTTATTACATTGTTGCCCAAGATTTTGTTTCGTTGCTCATCTGCATTTTGACCTTTTGCATTCAGTCTTCTGTCACCTCTTGAGCCTTTTTTCTGCTCTGGATTTGGAGACAGACCACATTTTCATTTTCTTTATATTGGTCAAGACTTTGGCAGTCTTGATATGTCTTCTAAGTAGATACTAAATAATATCATGCAGAAAAATATGTATACAAACTTAGACAACTGCAACAGACAGTAAATATAAACAAATAGCAAACAAACTAATAAAAAAGAAAAAAAAGTTGGCTGTTCAGATAGGTATGAAGTTTATTGAAGAAAACATCCCATCAATAAGGTTTAGCTGTGTGGCATGCAAGAATGAAGCCCTGATGGGTGGAAGTGGACAGTCAACATCAGCTCACCCATCCTCACATCCGTAATGAATGACATCTCTATAAGGGGGATTTTCAAAAAGGTGGAAAACAATATACACAACCCCATCTAAATGGGAATCAGAAATTTATGAGAAAGAGGTGGTATTAGAGTCCAAGACTGAACATTCTCATGATCAAGTCAATAATATTAATATTATTAATGGGATAGAAATAGATGGAAATGTGCACACATGTAACAACTTTAATATGCTTAATTATACTGACGTGAACATAGACAGAGTCTACTTCAACTTATTTAGTAAAGGAATGAAATATATACCGAATCCTAGGTTTGACTTGACAGACACAATTATACAGTTCAAAAAATTAATTTGAAAAGCTAATTTAGCTATCCATTTTAATAATTTGAATGTGACTGATATAGACAATATTCCCCACAGAGTATATATTGATACTCACTTTAAGAAAACAAGTAGTTTTAATCCTCCTAGCCATCCTAGTATCGAATTGTATGAGAATATAACTATTCGAGAAATTTATCATGAATCCAACAAACTTAAACAATTAGCTTCTGGTGGGAATTTAACACAAGATGAAGAAAGATTATTAAGCAACCTTAGGGAAAATGAGAATATTAGAGTTATGAAACCAGACAAAGGGGGTGGTGTCATTTTATACGACAACACTCGATATATTAAAAAGTTTTATGATTTGTTACATTATTCTGGTAATTATACACCTATTTCTATTAATGAACTCAATATTGCTTATCAAAGGATTGATTCTTATATTGAGGAATATTATATAGAAGGAAGAATTACTAAAGAGATATATGATTTCTTAACAGTTAAATTTCCAAAAATTGGCCACCCTAGTCAGTATACCTAAGGTACATAAAAATATATGTGATCCCCCTTTCCGTCCAATAGTCTCAGGTAGTAAATCTAAGACATTTCCATTGGGAAAGTACATTGACTTCAAATTGAAATTTTTAAATGAAAAGGTTTCACATATGGTCAAAGATTCCTGGGTATTTTTGAGTAATTTTCCTTTAAATATGAATTATGGTAATATTACATTTCTCACTATAGATGTAATTGATTTATTTTCGTGCATCCACAAGGACCAAGGATTTGAAGCTTTCAGTACTAGTATTCATAAGTATTCAAACCTCGAATGGGAGGAAATTAGATTATTGGAAGAAATGATGGCCATTGTGTTGGACAATAACTATATTTATTTTGAAGGTGAATATTTTAAACAAATAAAAGTAGTAATGATGGGAGCCGCTTGTGCTCCCATCTATGCTAGTTTAGTAATGCTTCATTGGGAGGATACAGTATTATTTACTAGTAATTATTTTAAATATGTGAAATACTATTCCAGGTTCTTAGACGATATATATATATTTTATGGGATGCAGACTCTAGCACCCCGGAATCTTTTATCAATTATCTTAATAAGAGTAGTGAATACTTAAAATTTACTTATTCCTATAATAATACTGGACTACCATATTTAGATACTTTCATCCAATATCAATCAAATACATTTATTTCTTCCATATACAGAAAAGACACTTTTTCTAATAATTATTTACATTACACCAGTTGTCATCCAGAGAAGTTGAAGAATAATGTATTTAAAGGTCAGTGTGTTCGAGCCACATGTATGACATCTGATAATGAATTATTATATTCTGAATTAAATTTTATAAATGAGTTATTTATACAAAGAGGATATCCTATTACTATGATGGATTATACTATTCAATACATTTCACAATTTAGGAATACCAGATATCACCCTCATTAGGGAGTAAACATAAATATGTAGTTCAAGAGACATGTATGTCCTATGAAAGTGACAATAAAAAGTTAGTCAATAGCTTTGATTCCTTTCATAGGTCTTACATTTTGCAGTTTAATATAGCAGTCAGCTATATTAAAAAGATCTTAAATCACTTTTGGTATATTATATCTAAAGATACTCAGTTAAGTAAAATATTGGGAGCTAAACCAAAGTTTACATATAAAATGGGAACTAACATCAAACAACAAGTGGAATATAAAACTACTGGAACGAAAAATAATAAGTTGACTCCTGGACTGAGCCCGAAGTGTGGCACTTGTAATCAATGTAAATATATGTCTGATGAGAATACTATATATTTGGCTAATGGACATAAAAGTTGTGTAAAAAGAAGGGCAGGTAACTGTAATAGCAAGATGGTTATATATTTAAGCATTTGTCAGAAATGCTGTAGTTTTTACATAGGTAAAACAGAAAGAAATTTAAGAAAAAGGATCTATGATCACACATACTGTATAAGAACTAAAGACAACAACAATGCACTTTATAGACATATTGACAGAGAAGGGGACGACCATCACTTCAAATTTATTATACTGGAAGTGATCAAATTTGATCCCAAAGGAGGGGATTTTAAAAGTTTACTCAGTTACAAAGAAATATGGTGGCAAATATACTTAGATGCTACCACACCACCTGGTTTAAACTAATTCATATATATAAAACCATTATTATTACATTTTTAATTAGTTTATGATTTATTTATGAATTTATTGTATTACATTATCAATTCTTACTCAAATTTTAACATTTCACTATAATATGCTTATATGTTACTATTTATTTAAGATATATTTAAGATTTATATTCATGCAACATTACGTTATCATTTCCATAAAAATGATGAATTACATGGTATTTACATATGTATTCATACAATTTATAAATTCAAATTTATGTTTTTAATAAGCTATTACAGTTTTTTAGTAATTTTAGTAGTATGTGTATTATATATGTATATTCTTATACTTTCTTATATTCATAGCCATGTTTTTTATTAGATAGTGAGCATTTTACATATCTATTTTACATATTTTATATATCTATTTACATATTTATTTATATATTTATGCATTTATCTACTTATTTCTATTTATATTGTCAGAGATCTATGTGATATATGCAATTCAATCATTCATTTTTCCAGCAACTGTAATTGTTTTAGATGTATCTGTGTCTTTAAATATTGTAAACATTTTTTTGGTACCAAAAAAGTTTTAAATTATTTGTCATTGAACTAATTCATTAGTTCTGATGAAGCCCGGATATGCTGGGTGAAAGCGCTTAACTTGATTTCTATCTGTTTATCTGTTTGTTTTCAGCCGCTAATAGTTTTAATAAAATTGAAGTTGTTTCATTCATCTCGTTCTCGCCAGTTGTAAATTTGTTTTACACGGAGTGAGGGCACTTATTGGTGTACTCGCTGTAGTGCTTTCATAGCTCACCCATCCTTGGGGTCAGGAGACAGTCTGTGTAATTACAGTGATGACAATTAACTGTTAAGAGAGGGAGAAAGTAGGCTGAGTTATAGACAAAGGATATCTGCTTGGCTCTGCAATAAAAAAAAAAAGCATCCCCATGGTAGCCTTCTTGGGCTATGGGTATGTATATGCACATCACATACCCTCATGTCAGTTTTCTGCATGAGGGAGATAGAATGGAAAAGGTAAAATACCACACATGTTTGCCTACATGGCACTTGCATCATGAACATCTCTCACCTGGTTAATGCACAATTAATGGGCAATACTAAGGTGGATAAAGGATTATAAAAAATAGCTTTCAAGCAATATTATACCATTCTTCTGACTACAAATTAAACTCAGTAGCATAATATACTATGTATTTTTCAATACCATTTCATGATTTTAAATATTAAAGAATTACAACATCAAAATAATTTTCACTGAACCTTTGTCAGTAGTTTCTTGTGCAAACAGGCCTAATGGAATGCTTAGAATTTATGCTATAACCACTTGCTGTAGATAAAGTAAACTGCCACTTGGTCTTGTACAATAATAGGTTGCTACTTTAATTACTATCTGGAGGTTAGCTTGCTATTACTTGCTGAGTCTGGTATTTAAAATTATATACACATGTAATTCCATTAATATACTTAGCCAAGGTTTGTGGACATCTTTTTTTTATATGCAATTCCATTACTCAGACTTCTTTCCTTCTTCCTTTTGTAAAACACGTTACAGTTTCTTATGACTACATACAGTCCTTCAGTGGTACTATGTCTACATAATGAAAAATATAAAATTGTTTTTTGGTTACAGGATGAATAACTATATCAGTGTAGTTAACAGATTGGCATATTTTACATCAATATCACTTTAAAAGTCCTTTTTGCATGGAAATTACCCCTTTATTCAGAAGTCATTTATTTTACAATTCCTGAATGATATTATCTCATTTATAGGAGACATAAGGAACCTACAGACAATAGCCACTATCTTATTATAAGCACAACAGACAAAATATTTCATATATTAGCCTCTGTGATCTTACAATCCCTGCTATATACAGAAACAAAATAAATCAATTCACTGGATGTTATATACATAATAGGTGTAGTTTGAGCATAACTAGCAATTATCTTCTTTTAATAGTGGAGCACTTTCCCCATCATATAGAGATGTTTTCACTTCTTTCAAACGGAAATTTAATTTAATTCTATCATATCCTCAATGAATATATTCTTAATGTTTTAAAAAAAATCACCATACCATACCACTGCCATTTAACTAGTTGAAACAATTTAACCAATTAAGTCCTTTCATCTCTCAAAGTGGAACTTCATCAAAATCAGTAAATGTTTTAACATGCCAAAGATTTATAAGAACAAATAAATCACATGATTCATGAGCAGCCAATCCCATGGCAAAATTAAAAGTGAAACATTAAAAAATTGCTTTTTGATTTCATATTTAATGATGTACAACCATGTAGTAACCAAATAAAAATCATCTGTTAGAAAAATCTAAGTAAAACAAACATTTAAAACCTTTTTTAAATGTATAATTTAGAAGAATATGAATATTAATATCTTATTATGTTATATTAGTTTATGCTAAGCAATAATTTGACAGAAAGTAATTTCAGAATACTAGAGATGGAGATGTGGTAATTGAAACCTGATTTATGCACAACATTTAGTATGAGCAGTCTGGCCAAATTGCAGTATTCAAATATATTATCCTACACTCCTCCTATCAAGTCTTTCTCTACCCTTTCAAAATAAAAAGTACAAATATTTTAAAAATTGCACATACTAAAGAATGCTTATAAAGGGTCTTATTTGTATTACAATATTTTAAACTGTAACAATGCTGACAATCCTCACTTTTTCATCTGTCTTTCCCTTATGTCTACATAGAAACTTTCACAGTGCCTGTTTTGAACTGTCAAAGTACTTTGGTCCTGAAACCAAGGAAGTGAATGCAAATCTAATTCTCTACCCTTGCTGTCCTCTTCCATTAATTTTTCTGCCTTTCTGGAAATGCAAAAGTTTGCTAAATTCTCTTTGAGGATATCTGCAAGTTTAGAGTCATAGCCCTATTAGTGTATTATGTAATTTTCATGTATTTCAATATAAACCACTCCTACAGGTCAGGATGTTGAAGTCTTTTGTTCAAAATTCCATGAAGTCCCTTACATTTAAAGTCCCCACTTAATTAAAATTGCAAGAATTTATATAATGATTTAATGCAAAAGGAAAGTTATGATTATAAAATAAAGAATACGGCCAGAAGGATGGTTAGAGAAAAATATTAGTAATTATTAAACAGAACTAGGGTAAGTTCTAATTTTAGGAAATAATTAGGTGTCTCATAGAAGACTGTTTATATGATTTTAAATATTCACTGTATTAGTGAATATAAACTTAAGATGCATATTTTGAACCCACCATATATAAAAACACAACAGAAATAAGTACACTTAACAACTTTAACTTTGCAAGCAATCTCATAAGCTAAAATATTATACTTTTAATAAAGGTAGTGAGGCTGAGTACACTTTAGCAGCCAAATACTAAAAGACTATGGTGACTGTTGTAAAATTGCAAGCCAGGTGAAGTTGATATGTAATATGAACAATAAATCCATTGTGTACTAATTATATGTATGTGTAAACAGCTTTCAGAGATATTGAAATGGCAGTCAAGATTCCCAGAATACAGACACCTACTGCATTATTTATCATAGCTGAAATGGATTTTGGAAGTCTCCACTTTATGTGCATGCTAGGAAATTGTAGATGCATTCTCAAATTTAATTAGGATTCAGTCAAGTTTCCTTCCAGCAGAACTAATTTTAATACATACTATTGATTAAATGAGAAATGAAGAAGTTAGTACTACAAACTTTCAAGTTGTAATCAGAGTGAATCCATCTGGTAATTTTTTACTTTACAAAATGCACCATATAGAATTACTTGTCTCATTAAATTGAGGCTTATATTTCCAAGTTTTACCCAGTTTGACTCATTTTATTATTAGAACTGAAACAAGTACATTACTACACTTTGTTTTACATTCTTTCGTCTTGCTGTTTGATCTACTGAGAGCTAACCTTTCACTTTGCTTTTTCATCTTCAGGTTCCCGTGCATTATTTCTACCTCTTTCTCCAGAGCTATAGGTCAGATATATTACCTCTCTTTTGGGCTTAAACAATAAATATGCTGTCAACATTTTATTCCATCTGACTAACCTTTTCCTTGCAGATCCCTTGTTGTCTACCCCAGGTCCTGCAAAACAGACTTAATTTTCATCTAGAAAGGTAATAGATCTTACAAAACTTCAAAGTCATCAGACTATTTTAATATGGAAGGCCAAATATTTCTGTCTCCTGATGACCTACAGATGCTCTTAATATCTCATGTAACACCTGGCATAGTTATCAGTGTTTTCTATAACTTAGCTACTTTTCTACCTGCCGTGGTGAATGCTAGGCTGTTGTAACCCTGTAAAATGTTTATAAGTATGGACTATCTGGTGTTCTGCTAGTTATAGAGATTAAAAGGTGTATACCAGAATGATATCTAAAGCTATTATCATGCTTTCCTTACTGCTGTGGTTGACCATAACAAACATTAATGCACAGTCTGTCTGTGATTATCATAGTTTACCCTTGAGGGCAAACCCGACTTGGAAAGTTATACCAAAAAGTCTAAATCATACCTAACCATACCTGTCAATGTCTCAGCACAAGAAGTCTGGACAAAGCCAAAAATAACAGGACAGAGACCCAGAATCAAGGACAGTTATTACTTATTACTTATTACTGTTATGAATTTAGAAAGTACCTAGACTAACATGTTTTGAATTAGCATGCATGTTTTGAAGAATATGAACACCTGACAGTGTAAACTTTGGCTCTAGATGACTGTCATTGTTGAAGTGACACTCCGACCCCATGTGCAAAATGGAAAAAGGATCTGTGGATGCATTGATGGATGAAGTCTGAAACTGAAATATTTGTCATCATTTAGTAACTTCAGCCTTCAATAATTTGACAGGAAACCACAATTTTTATGAGGAACATAGCAAAAATATGCAGCAAAAGTCTGGACATTGTGTAAAAGTTCGAACTGATGAGAGGTATGTGCCTAACCCACTGACAAGCATAATCAGTGAATATTATACAAAGTGTTATTTTAAAAATATTTTTCATATTTTTCAATTTATTCTGTCAACTTCTTTCAGTGAAAATAATCAGAGAAGGTATTCCCTCTATGTATATTGTATGTGTTCTTCCTTGATATAATCGATGTTTATGTAATACAACAGATAACAGTAGTTTAAGCTACTTATACTGACTGCAGCCAAAATACTTTTTTAGGATGACAATAATTTTCAAATATTTGAATAAACACTATCATTAATTTAAAGGAGTAACTCAATGTGTGGGAGGTGAGAATATTAAACTATCATATGTCATATGTCTCAACCTCCTAGCACAATAAATATTGACAAAGTCATACATTTTGGGGAGACAAAGCCCCCAAAATAGGGACATGTTTTAAATATTGCTCTTAGAAAGTTGATAGAATAACAGGTTTTTCTTTAGCTTGAATTTTTCTGAATGATATGAAGTATGAAACTCAAATGTCTGTCATTATTTTCTGTGTTCAATTCTTAATGTTTTACCAGAAACAAAAAACTTTATGAGGAACAGACTAAGAATATAAAGCAAAAATCTGGACATTCTGAAAAATCCGGACAGTTAAGAGGTAAAATTTGTAGAACTGTAGGTGTGTACCAATTACTTTTTGCTGAATTTGTTTATGAGCTTCCTGATATAATCATAGAAGCTTTAAATGTTTTAACTATTTTGCTGATCAGGGTTAATTTCCTATGGTTGATGAATTTCAGAAATAGGTGTAGCTACATTTTCTAGTCACCCAGTTAGTTTATTTAGCATGTTATAGTATAAATTGCATGGCTTTTCTTTATCTGTATTTATTTTTGTACATATTATATAAAGGTACTAGTATTGCTTATTTAACTGCATTCTTGTCTTCGATCATGCGAGAGATAAGGCTGAAAGGGGCAGTGCTGACTCAGCCCACCTACCTCATTAACAAGCCAAAAATAAATAACTAAATAAATAAATATAAAACAGATCTATAGATGTAATTAGTTTTATATATATATATATATATATAATATTGTATATATATATATATATATATATATATATATATATATATATTTTATATATATAAATATATATATATATATATATATATATGTATATATATATATATATATATATATATATATATATATATAATATCTATAGGGTCCCTATTAATTTGAAGAAACCTTAGCTTGTTGAACTACAAAAGATCGACAGCTAAAGATCGAAACATCCAAACCGTGAATGATCAGCTAAGCTAATTTTTTCCCATGGAAAGAATTCGTTTGGCTGTTACACAAAACAAAAACCTTTCAACATGAATTAAGTGGGGGGGCTTTGCCACTCCACCCCCCCCATGTGTGGGGCTGTGCCCCCCCCCACACACCCCTAATAAAATATACTAACTCTGAGATCGCTCCATATCGGGGAAAGGGAAAATTTCCATTAATGGCCAAGCAAATTCATTCCCTGAGGAAAAAAATTGTTTAGTTGGCCATTCACAGTTTGGCCCTTTTAATCTTTAGCTCTCGATCTTTTGTAGTTCGACAAGCTAAAGCTTTGTCAAATTAATAGAGGCCCTATATATATATATATATATATATATATATATATATATATATATATATATATATATATATATACAGTGTTTTTTGCATTTGGGTCAACCCCCCTGCCCCTCCCCCCCATGCAGCCATTCCAGTGACCCATTATTTGGCTATTTCTCCCCAGTTGCCATAACCACTTTTCAAAACTCTCAGTGTGCGTACTGCTTTCTGCTTTATTTCTACAATGATTACAGTTATTTGGATTTAATTTAAAACTTTTATTTCAAATTTTCCAGCACAAACACTGATAGATGTTTGCTAAACAAAGCAATATAGTCTCCCAATGAAAACAGACAGCATTAAAACTTCTGGGACTTTGAAACTCACATTCATTGAAACAGCATTGACACCCACATTTAAGGATTGGGCTGTTTTCAAATCATAGATCCCTTGCACACATTTTTAAGACCATACAAAATTTCTTTGATTCACCTTCCTGATTGTATTTAATTATAATATATAATAATTAAATTATATCCCTTGTGTAATACAACACCACTTGTTAGAGCATGTTTTAAATTTATAGCCAGTAAGCAAAGAAACAAAACATATGAAGCAATAATGTTAAAACTCCCCATTTCAGAACATTTCAACCATAAAAGGCCACTCAAACTTCTGTCATTACAACCCACCAATATCAGTCAACATCCACAGTGTCTGCAGAAGTAAAAGTCATCTGAATAATTCCACATTAATGAGAGTTGACTGTAACTAACAAAAAGGTTGCTGCTAGCAAAAAAAAATTATATTTAAGTATTTCATCTACAAATTCACTGCCTGCTGCCCTTGAACAATAAATTGCCTATGGTACATTAAAAATGATAAGCTGGTAATATTGCAATAGGGAATGGATGTAAAACTAAAACAGGTTCATGGTTACTAGGCATCTTATCCAAATGAGGACATACTGAGGACTGCACCACCCCACCTTCTTAAAAACTAACACAGTATCAGCAATCCATCTACATGCTGTGGGAATAGAACCCACAGCCTTCTGCATCAAAACAAAAGTATGCTACCTGCTGTGCTAATAACATTGCTTTAAAACTCTAAACACAACAGTGATACCCTTTGCTAAGCAAAGCAGTTGCATATTTTGGGTAGATGATTCTGGCTCTTGTTTCCTGTAGCTAAGGTACAGGGCTTGAGCCTAAGCAAATTACTAGTCATCTGCTAACCCTACCAAGGGCATTTCACTATCTCACATACACACCTCAGCCTTTTAATGCAAGAAATCTGAACAAAGTTTAAAATAAATAGGAACAGATTGTAAATATTTCTCTCATGAACTTAGGAAATTGATAGAATAACAGGATTTGTATTAGTATGCATTTTTCTAAAGGATGTGAATTCTAAACCTGAAATATATGTCATTATTTAGCAACTTTAAATTTTTTATGAGGAATAAATAAAAATATGGGGCAAAAATCTGGACATTCTGCAAATACCTGGGCAGTTGAGGGGTATGCTACCTATCTCTTACACACACACACACCACACACACACACACACACACACACACACGCACACACACTTCATACCTCTCAACTTCTTAGCACAAGAAGTCCGAGCAAAGCCTTTTATGGAGGGGGGAGACAAAGGCCCAAAACTAGGGACACATTTTAAATATTGCTCTTATAAATTCAGAAAGGTGCTAGAATAACAGGATTTGTGTTTGAATGCATTTTTAAAAGACAAAGCCTGAAACTAAACTCAAATGCATGCCATTAGTTAGTAACTTTAATCCTTAGATCATCCTGGTGATTTCTCAAAAAAAAAAAAAGACAATTTTTATAAGGAACAGATGAAGAATATAAGGCAAAAACCTGCACTGTGAAAATCTGTACAGCTGAGAGGTATTACACACATACACCCCTACCTCCCTCTTAGACCCTCCCCTATACATCTCAATCTTTTGAGCAAGAAATCTGGAAAAAGACACACATAATGGGGGGGTGGGGGACAAGTGTCCAAAAATAAGGACACATTTTAAATATTGCTCTTACAAACTAAGAAAGTTGATAGAACAACAAGTTTTGCATTAGTGTGAACTTTATGAAGGATCTGAAGTCTAAAGTTCAAATGTCATTATTTGCTGTCTTAATCCTCAATGATTTGCCAGGATTGCCAGGAAAAACATAGTTTTATGAGAAACAGTCCACGGATGTGAGACTAAAATCTTGACATTATGTGAAAATCTGGACATTTCTCTCACTCACACACACACACACACACACACACACACACACACACACACACACACACACACACACACACACACACACACACACAAATACACACACAGACTTACCTACTTCTTATACACAAACACACACTTAGACCTACCTATGTCTTATACATGAACACACACACACACACCTACCTTTTCTTGTACATACACACACACACACACACACACACACACACACACACACACACACACACACACACACACGCACTCCTACCATTCATTTGTCCAGTCATGGTCCACAGTCCAAACATCTTCAGGAATTCAAATTCCACACATGCAGACCAGGAAGATGTAAAAGATGGGTCGCACATTGTACAGACGCAGAAGGTCTTCTGCAGCTGTACGACCCGGCACAAAGAGCTTTCTTAAAGAACATCAAGCCCCCTTGCATTCCCATGTGGGAGCCACACCCCTACTAATTACTTATACCAACTCAGAGACTACAAAAAAGAAAGGGTAAAATCATTTATAGCAATCTAGAAAACTAAGCATACAGCATTCTACAATGCACTTGCAATTAAAAAAAAAAACCCTCTTAACCAAATCTTCAGTCTAACAAATATACAAGTGTATAACAGCATTTAGCAAGATTTTTTGGCTAGTGAAGGGGACAGAGACTGTCAGAAAATATGCAAAGATGGGTTAAAGCACACTGGGAATGTCTGGTGCAGTAAGGTTAGGAGAGGTTAGTCATCATCGTAGGCCACATATGTAGAAAAAGTAATAGAGAGAACTGAAACCCTGAGATATTCCAAAACTTTGAAAGGTAATTCAGAGGAATATGAGAAGGGAAAGGCTGTAAACATGCTCCTGTTGAAATCTCTCTCTCTCTAGTCAAATCTATTACATAAAGTTGACAGGAAACCCTATATATGACCCAAATGGGCAAGAATTGGAAACGGTAGCTCTGTAAAGTGGAGACATTGGCTTTTGAGGACTTGTACTCCAGTTTCACAAGAGTCATATTTTCGATGTATGTCCAGTTGCGCTCCTTTCTGTAAGAGGCTAGGCATAAATAAGTTCAAACATAAATAGGTTGGCCTAAGAGGCTAAAATAAATAGGAAGGCACTAATGACTGTTAAGGGGTGACGAATGTCAATATATGAAATGTTGATTACTCAGCTGCCCTTTCCTGGTTTGAATAAAGTTTGTTATTTTAAATTTGTTCATAAATAGGTTTGGACAAAATGTTTTTATTTACAATGTCTTAAATTTTGCATTTTTATGAATTCTTTTATCTTTATTCTAACCACAAGTCATATACCTAAAACCATTGTATTCACAGAAGTTCTTTGTACCCTTACACCTTTCATTTTTAAAATTCAGTCAAACGTAACTGAACAAAGGATCCCCTTTCATATGACCTTGTGCGTTGCAGGAGATGAATTTACTCCAGAAATTCCAGGACAACTTCCTTCCTTATTTTTTCTTGGTTTATAGCATTGTTCATAGGTTCATAGGTTGATACTAGGCTATCTGCCCTAGGGCATTTACAAGCCTAGCCAGAGTGTGTTTGGCTTTCGCCACCCTTCTTAGATTAGTTGACTGTGCCTCTGTATAGTAGGTCACAGAAAATAGCCCATTTAAGGTTAGTTTACCATGCCTCTGTCTAGCAGTGACACAGTAGAGATCCCAGGGGTAAATTTACGATCTCCCATCCAAACGTCAAAATTCTTCTTGAAGATGGTCATTGAGGTGCTCTGTCTGACATGAGTTGGGATTTTGTTCCAGAGTGAGGGGAGCCTCTGGGATATGAATCTGTCCCTCCAGCATGTTCTATTTATTTCTGTGCTGAGGTTTAAGTCACTGGAGCGTGTAGTTCTGATAGATTTGGATTTCTTGAGGTGGAGCATGTCCATTATTTCTGGGTTGAACATGGCTTTATACGTCAGGCACAGATCGCCTCTGAGTAGGCGGTAAGCAACTGAGTAGAGCTGGAGTTTCTTTAGCCTAACTGGATAGGGCAACTGTTTGAGTCACTTGATCCTCTTGGTGAGGTACTTTTGGGGTCTTTCTAGTTGTAGCAGGTGTCAGGTAAGGTACATCCCAAATTGGGCATTGTATTCAATTATGGGCCTGATGAGTGATGAGTAGAGGGGCACAATGACCTCTCTTGATCTAGATGTGAACCCCTTCATGATAAGGTGGGCTATATAGAATGTCTTTCTAACCACTTTGGCAATGTGATTGTCAAAGGAGAGATTGCAATCTACTTGGGTCCCCAAATCCCAAATTACTTCTTCCTTACTTAATGGATTGCCATCTATGTGGTACTTTGTGGGCACTTTGTTTTTCCCAAAGGGGATGACTATGCACTTTTTGGCATTTAGCTTTAGGCCATGGCTCTGGCACCAGTGATCCATCTCTGTGAGACCTTTTTGGAGGATGCTTGTGTCAGCCAGCGAGTTGATTATGGTCCCCAGTTTGCAGTCATCTGCAAACTTTGTCAGCCATAGTCCTCTTGTGTTAGCCTGTACCTCAGAGAAATATATACTGAACAAGAGAGGTCCCAGGACTGAGCCTTGTGGGATGCCACTTGTAACTGGTTTAGAGTCTGACATGGCACCTGCAATTCTGACCATGTGGGTTCTATCCCTAAGCCAGTTTGCAACCCATCTTGTGACATAGGGGTTGATATTTAAGCTGGTGAGCTTATTTATGATGCCCGAGTGGGGTATTGTGTCGAAGGCTTTTGCAAGGTCAAGGTAGGCTGTGTGGACTACCTTCCCTTCGTCT
This sequence comes from Protopterus annectens, assembly GCF_019279795.1. Classification (NCBI taxonomy): domain Eukaryota; kingdom Metazoa; phylum Chordata; order Ceratodontiformes; family Protopteridae; genus Protopterus; species Protopterus annectens. The sequence goes on from NC_056744.1 coordinate 760,895,933, forward strand.
ATGGCCTTGGTGACTGTTTCAAAGAAATTGACCAGGTTCAAGAGGCAATATCTGCCCTTAACAAAGCCGAATTGGGTAGGATCCAGTGTTTGGAGGTTCCCAACATCTTTGTTTATGAGTTCCATGATGATACGCTCCATAGCTTTGCAGACCAGGCTAGTTAGGCTTATAGGGCGATAGTTTCTGGGGTCCGTTGTGGCACCACCTTTATGGAGTGGGACCATTGTTGCTGTACGCCATTCTTTGGGTACATATCCTGTTGTAAGGCTGAGACTCAACAGTGATTTTAAGTGAGGGTTCAGTTCTTCTTGGAGCTCATGTAAAACGCAGCCCGGGACACCGATGCTGTGTTTTTTGCTTTGGAGAGGGCCGCTCTCACCTGTGCATCTGTGATGTCAGGGAGGCTACACTCTGTTGGGATAGTCATTTGCTCATTTGGGGGGAGGGGGTGGGGAGAAGTTTGCACTGAACCTGTCTGCCAGGATGTTGGCAATGTCTGAGGGTTCAGTGTATTTTTTTATCATTTTGCACTAACTCAGAGCATATCTGGGAGTTTCCACCCAGGTTTCTGACATAACTAAAGAAAGCCTTGTGATTATCTTTAGCATCTTGTGCATTTTTTTCTTTCAAAGCAAGCCTTAGATGATTTTATGAGGGATCGTAGTTTCTTGCTAGTACCGTTCAGAGTAGCCTTACCTTTCAGGGATTTTGCTCTATCATGTAGTAGCTTCCTCCTTCTGTTGTACAGCTTATTTATGGCTGGGGTCCACCAGACAGGTCTCCTGCCTTTGGAGGAGTGTGTCTTGGTTTTATTTGGGATAGCACAATCCATGCATTCCTGTAGGTATCCATAGAATGCGTTTGTAAAGGATTCTGCAGTTTGGGCCATATTTTCCACTGGCCCTGGGGCTTTGAAGGATTCCACCTCGGTTTTGAGAAGTGGGAAGTTTGCCTTTGAGAAGTTTTTGACCATGGTTTCCTTTGCTGGGGGTGGTGATGGGATATGGATGTCCATAGTGATTAATTTATGGTCAAATCTTACCAATGAGGGGTATACCTCTGGTATGGAACATAGAGTCCCCCTGTTGGTGATGATCAGGTCCAATATGTTTTCCCCTCTTGTGGGAGTGGTGACCAGTTGTTCCATAGCATTTAAGTTTATAAATTCTAGGAACCATTGAGTTAGGGTGTTGGGGCTTGAGTGGTGCTCCCAGTCTATGTTTGGGTAGTTAAAGTCACCCAATATAATGGTGTTTGGAGAGATCTTCATATTCTCCAGTGTCTTCAGGAAAGCTGAGTGGGGTTCCTGAGTTTGGGAGGGTGGTCTGTAGCAGGCTACAAACTGTCTTTACTTATCCAATTTACTGAGTGGACCATGGTCTGGTAAATAAACGTTTTTCCAGAAAGAAAGAACTTCATTGCCGTTTTTTCTCCGTTTCTACACTTGTTTGTTTTTTGGAGTCTTTGTTTGCTCACCGCTACAAACTTTTTTCTTGCCCACTGTTAGTTGCACATGAATGGTCTCAGATGCTTCATGCAGTGCCACTAGCCTGGAGGTATGGGTATCTTTAATGAATATGGACACTCACCCTCCTCTTGTGGTTCGGTCCGAGTTTTGGGGCCAAAAAGCATGGCATGAGGTACAGCCTGGTAGTGCTGTGGTGCTCTCGGGAGCCTTGAACCAGGTTTCTGTTACTGCACAGATATCGATATTCTCCATGGTGGGTGTGAACACTACAGTGAACTTCCCTTATATTATTTTCTTTCTTTTCTTTTTGATTAATTGGAAATATCACTATTACAAGCATCTCTCACCTCCAGAAGTAGCCATAATCTACAAATGCCATCATACTCCAACAAAGTGATATAGTATTTGTAATTATCTTTTCAACTCTGGACTAACCTTATATGTGCCCAGATTCATGTTAACTAGCTAAAGGCAGTCTCTACAAAAATAAATACATGGAAAATGCCTGCACCACCACAAAAAAAAAAAATATATATATATATATATATATATATATATATATGTAGATATATATAGACATTTATAGATATAGATAGATAAATATTTACACACACACACATACACACACACACACACACACACACACACACACACACACACACACGCACACATGCACACACGCACACATACACGCACACACGCACACACGCACACACGCACACACACACACACACACACACACACACACACACACACACACACACACACACACACACACACACACTTTGAGGCTACACAAAAGTGGAGGAAAAAGGCAAACTCCACTGTCACTAAATGCAGTTTCAGTGAACTTTAATGCATTTATATTTGGTGAAACTACCTTTTGTGACATGACATGCCCCACCCCCCCTTGTGCGCTAACTTGGCCCTAAACTAGCCTAGCTTGGCTCTGAACTAGGTTGTCCAGAATGCAGAGGGACTGGTTCTACAATGCTTTAGTCTGACTAAACAATTCTTTCTATTCTGCAAACATATATTTGTGATGTGTAATTTTAGAACTAGGGGAGTAGGAATCATTGACTGGCATTTCAAAGGTGAATAAAGAAAAAGTGCTGTGGCTGCCTTGATAAAAATGCAGCATATATAAACTGTAATGCAGTTTTTCTTATGTTTTGTTAAGCAAGCAAAACCTATGATGCATTTGCAAAAGCAAGTTAAATATTGTCAGACATTATAACTATTGGTAGCCAAGGTGAAGTAAATAGTAAATCTGCGCTAAGCTAGGATTTAGATTTTTTCATAAATTAATGATATTCTGCCAACTTTTCTGCAATGTAAACAACTGTGACACAAATGCCAGTGATATTATAACATGCATGATTAATCATTTCTCACTTCTGGCTTCCGTCACAAGTTACTAGATTTATTGATTTGCTTTCTGGATGAAAGCAAGATTCAGTAAGTTAATGCTGTGACCACTTAGGGCCTCATTAATTCCTGCTGTGCCTTGTGCATATTTTAAATAAGTCATTAGTATTATAACAGTCCATAGGTTGCGTAGTTCTTAGTAGGTGATCGACTCATTCCATCTATACTGTGATCAAAAATAGTTTTAATGCCATCATACTAACAATGATCTGCTTATAGCAATCATCTGCAAGCTGTAAAAAAAGTAATTTCATGTCTCATTTCTATATATTCCCTACTTTAACAATACATTTATATGAAGGTTATTATATGTATGACTCAGACCCACTTGCTAAGCCTTAGTACTCATGTGAATTATGTCTAAATAATTTGTAATATGACCACACTTATGCAATGGCTTTTTGCACTGCTGTCTCTTGTAAAGCATCTAAACTGTAGACACAGTTGTTCTGCTACATATTTTATATTGACTATTGACTAAAAAAAGTAATTTCATGTCTCATTTCTATATATTCTCTACTTTAATAATACATTTATACGCAGGTTATTATATGTATGACTCAGACTCACTTGCTAAGCCTTAGTACTCAGGTGAATTATGTCTGAATAATTTGTAATATGACCACACTTATGCAATGGCTTTTTGCACTGCTGTATCTTGTAAAGCATCTAAACTGTAGACACAGTTGTTCTGTTACATATTTTATATTGACTATTTCTGTTTACCCAATAAAAGAATGTACTGCCTTACATAAATGAGAGACATGTGGTGGTAATTTTATATAATATGGTTATTATGAGGGGCAATGAAATTAGGCAATAGCATGCTTTTTTGCCAATATGGTCATGTTTATTTTATCTCCATTTAGGTTTTATTTTGATTTTATTGTACTTTAGTTTTTATTTGTTAACTGGGATGAAAACTTTTTTTTCAATGTCAGCCCGGGGTTACATTCAGTGCAATTTTATGACAAAGAACATGTGTGTATGGATGGATGGATTATATGTATGTATATATGCATGTATGTAGGTTACATGGCAATAATCTTTGGAGATTTAGATAGTCATATAATGATATAGTACAGTGACTGCTTCTATTTACAATATATACACCATGCAAAAGTTACAGTAAGAATGGTATTTAAATGAATAATAGGAAAGAAAGAAAGCCAGTTATGGAGAGGAAAAGTTTAGGTGCATTGAGGTAGGAAGAATATAAGCAAAATAAAGTGGACGTATAAGAATAAGAAAGGAGATAAAATTGGAAAGAAGCCCGGGTATGTAAACAAGAATGGAAAATATTAGAACATGTATTTATTTATTTGTGGGCATCTGATTACTGGGAAAGTCCTATTAAGTAAAAGCCCAATTTCAGCTGAGGCCCAAGGAAAAAAGCTCAGATTACTAGAATACAAATGTTTGGCAATTAGTGTAGAACACCTGGTAGTCGGCTTAAAAAAACTAAGGCTATGAGCTGCTAACAAACTACTTCCCATGGCATAGGTTTTGATTCTGTCGGCCTTCGTTTACCTACTTGTGAGTTTTAACAAGTCAGTTAACCAGATAGAGTTCTGGATTTCACAATGCTCTCCTGGACTGCATGCTTTGTAACTACCTATGAACCTATAAGAATGGCTACCCAGTTTAGTCTACTACTAAATGCTAACAAAAACAAAACTAATGACACCGTACTGCTCAGCATCCTACTTAATGCTAAAAAGCAGAATAATCTGATATGCCAAACAGCATCAGTATCATTAGCTCTAAATCAGGAGCTGAAATTTGACTGGAATATTCAAAACATTGGAAAATGAGGAAAAAACTTGGATTACTCTACAAAGCTAACTAGGTCTGCTATATCCCACGTTTATATTGACCAGTTTACAGACTTACCAACTAAAATACATCAAACAGAGCTATAACAAATTTGTTATATTTCAGATTAATATAACATGCAAAATGCATCACTATCTAACATTTAAGACTCTTAACTGAAATAGTCAGAGTACTAGCTTGTTCTGATTTCAAAATGAACCACTGTATCCCCTATGTCCACAAACATGTTTGTCTACATTGCCCTTTCCAAGGTTGAACATTCCTTGAAGACAAATAGACTTAAAAGTTCTAAAACTTGTCACCTCACTTAAAACCAATTACTATTAGGAAATTTCTTATACTCAGTATATGTATTTAAATTCTGGAATTCCAGCCATGCCATGGTAATACAAAATCCCACACTTTTAATCAGTCAGTGAAAATGAGTCCCAGCAAACTGAATATGCTCCTGCATACATTCAAACAATGTTCTAACTAAATTACCTGTTTCATACCTAATCATGGCCTGGCTCTGCAGATAGCTAATCCATGGTCTCTCACATGCCTGTCTGATTTACTGAGATAACTGTACTCCTCTGTCAGCCCATCTCCCACAACCAGTCTTCTGTCAGCTTTATGAATTTCCTACTTACATTATAGCATTAGCTGAACAGTGTTACCTTCGTACCCTCTCAAGGATGCTACTTTTATAATCAACCTACCATTAATTAAAGAATTTTACCATTCTTATTGGTGTCCACATATGAATGTACTTGACTGTTTTCACAGAAGCAGCTCAACAGTCCACCATCACAGACCTTAAATTGTTTTAGATAATGAGAAAACTGTACCTTTAACCCTGATTGGACAGTGATCCCTCCTACAGCTGGGCATTAATGTATACTTTATGCATGCAGAAAAAACACTCCGCCACTGCCAGGAAGCACAGACAGTAAAAAGCAAATGGCCTCCATTTTTTTACACAAAACATAAAATTAAGATAAAAGTTAATTAAAAAAAAAAACAAGCAGCATGTCTGTGTGTTGAGTGTATGTTTATGGCTGCATCTGTGAGGGTCTGTAGTCTTGCATGAATAAGTGAGTGAGAGGGAGAAAGCGTTCACTGCAACATGCAGTCCATCAACACAGTTTTGAAACTCTTTTAAGTTTGGCATTACCAACTATCTTCAATCCTTAGTGGGTATGTGTTTTTGCTTGCAAGTCAGGAAAAAGGAGGGGAAAAAGAGACAGCACTTTCTGCAACAGACAATCCATCATTATGGAAATAAGAAACTCAATATCTGGCATTATTGACTGACTTTAATCTTCATTGATATATTAGGGAATACGTGCACAGAGTAACATTATGTGCAAAATCAGGGACAGTAAAGGGATGGTTGGGGGGGTGGAGAACTGCAATGCCGTGCATTCTATCTTTTTTTTACGAGACATCTAAGGATGTGCTTACTAACAAAATGGTTGTAATTGCTGTGTGTGTGTGTGTGTGTGTGTGTGTGTGTGTGTGTGTGTGTGTGTGTGTGTGTGTGTGTGCATGTTTATCTGTATTTGTTTCTAAGTATATGTGCCTGCATTTCTAAATGTGCTTCTATGGATACGTTTGTATGTCTGTATTTACTTCTGAAGGTATTTGTGTGTGTGTGTATACTTTAAATAGTTACATAGAATATTTTGGAAATAAAATACCTAGTCCAGCAATAATTACATATACCATAGCATGTTTGAAACATTAAGCAGAGGAAGTATTCTTACATCAAAAATAAGCAAAAATAGAATGCATAGTTATAAAGCAAACAAACAAAAAAAATAAATAAATACAAAACAATTTAGCAGCTAGCCCATTCACTAAGCACAGAATCCTCTCCAGTGTGTGTTATTTTGTAAGTACTGCCCTTCCAGGTGTGTAGAGTCCAGACGCTACACCCTGGGCATTCACTGCTTACACAATAACACACACCCTGGACAGCATTATTGCTTGTGTAACATCTCTGTAACTACAGCATGTTTTTTGCCAATACACTCTAATAATAGATGTATGTTACCTATGTTACTCTGATTCTGCATTACCAGCAGTATTGCTTATCTACTATGTATTACCCCATAGCTAAAGCTAATTAACTTGAAAATAAAATGATGCTTTAGACTTATCGTAATTGTTTGATATATATTTAAAACGATTACTGTAAGTATTTGGGTCATCTTCTGTAACTGTCACCCGTTTCTGTTTTTTTTTTTTTTCCTAAACTACCAGTTCCCTCCTGGTCATTTATACCCATTCATTCCTTCCTCCTCAACAATGTGAGTTTCAACTAAGGGGTGGACTACATTAAGGCAACCATTAAGGATGATTCAGGTCTCTGTCTCTCAAGACTAAACCCCTGAGCCTGTCCAGCAATGATCCCAGCGTGGGATGTACAATAGGCACCAGTGCTGTACTACCCCCTGATTTGCATAAAGGATTGACATCAGCAGAATGCCCTGCCCACCATTAGGAGGCACTACATAGCAGTCTCCCTGATAATCAGGGGAAATATGGCCAGTGCACATGTGGCCGTAGATATGAACTCTCCCTTCTTCCAGGATGGGCATGTTTATATCTGGGCTTTCAAATGCCCAATCTGCTAAATGAACTCAGGTTGCCTGGATGACAGTCAGAGCTTTATCCCTGTACACCCTCAGGTGGGATAACGCACAGCAATTTCTAATCTGTAAGTGAAATCTGTTTAAATGCACTTACTGAAATTAATAACTGTGGCAGTTGTCTCCCCATTCCTCCACTATAAAGGTGCTTCAGGAAGCAAACGATCATAGGTAAATAAGTACATACATACATACATACATAAATAAATAAATAAAACATACAGATCACTCCTCCTCAGTCTTTTCTTCATCTTTTTCCTCACCATTGTATGTAGTACTGCAGCTTTTACACTGATCACAATAAAGCAAGTGTTCATCCACTGAGCAGGTTGCACTGGAAGAAACTAGTCCTAGCCAAGCTTTCACAACATCTGGACAGTTTCATTTTGGATCCATATTACATTATCGAAAAGCAATTTAATCGAATGGCACTTTACATCAAAATGCTGTTCACCGAGCTGTTTATAGAGAGATCATGACACAGTGAAGATAGGAAAATTTGCCCTTTCCTCACTGTAGTGCCATCTCGGAGATGGTATATATAATTAGCGGGGCGTATGGGGGTCCCAGCCTCCAACAAGAATGAATTCAATAAACAATATTTTCCATGTAAATGCTGTTCATTTAAATTACGTTTCAACCATGTAATATAGCCACTTCATTTCCTGTCACCAGAACAGTCATCTCCCTGCTAACAGCCTGCTGTTCTTGAGGTGTTGGTGCTGTGCATATCAGTATTCCTGCTTTTCTTCTGTAATATGAACAGGAATCCCTTAAGGAAAAGCAATTTGGGATGTAACCAAAGGACTTTGTATATTCTCACATTGCATGCTTCTATAAGAATCCCTGCATGGTCTTACTAACACACTTGTTAGCTGGATCACAGTCATCCCATTAGCTGTGCCATTCATCACCTCTAGCTTGCTGAGCTGTTCAATTTACTGCCCAGGTTTCTGAACCGTACAGGAGTACTGGTCCCATTCTTATCATTGTTGCTTTCTGACATTCTTTTAGTTTCAGTTTCAGCTTGTTCTGAAGTCATCGGGCATCTGTTGGGGACTTTTCTCTTTTAACATATTAATCATTTTACTTAAAGGAAAATGCCACCCTACAATGTAGGTAAACTTTGGGGCAGACTGGTAGAAGGTAAGAGGAAACAAGGGTGTCCAGCAAAGAGGTGGATGGATTGTCTGAGAGAAGATCGGCGATGGTCAGGCATGAATGCCGAAGAAGACAGGAGTGTGGCATTGGATCGAAAGAGAGAGGGAGATTGAGACAGTTAATATAACACTCTGATCCCATGAGAAAATAGGAAGAATAGAGTTGATGATGATGTTGATGATGGGTTTATATCTACTACCCAGACTTCATCCTTCATACCCTGTCAATATCACATGACAATTGATTTAAGCATTTGCTTCCTTCTAATTCTAATATGTATCCATCTTTAGCAAATGTAACTATGAATGAATTTGCAAGAATGCTAGAAGCCTAAACAAAAACTGCAGTACACTCCTTACAGCATTTCTAACCCTTAAAAATATTAATGTACGCATAGTTACTGAAACTTTGTTTTCAAAACAGTGAAAGCACCTCCCAGTGCAGAGTTTTCATCCCGAACAGTATTTAGGACTCAACACTGCAATGGACATTGTAGGTGAAAGGGGCATATCTGTGTTTAAAATAAACCATTTCACCTCCATACTTGTAATGAAGAACAATGACTTACAACTCCACATGCTTTTGATAAAAAAAAAACAGACTCATGTAGTAGCTATCATATACCCTCAATGAAACTGGCAGACCATGAGGCATATCATAACAAACAGACATCCTTCACCATTGTACCTAACACTATTCATGTGAGTGACTTCTGCTATCCCTTCAGTAATTGGGTAACCTTCGCCGCTAAAAGCAAGTATGCAGAGGGATTCCTGGATTTATTTAATACCAGCTCCTTGGACCAACTAGTCCAAATTACAGTGAGGTCCTCTAAAGTATTAGAAATGGTTCTCACAAATATACCTCCCTGTGCTCATAGCCCAAAGTTGCCATATTGCTGGCCAAATCTAACCATTGTGCAGTAACATTTACTCTACGTATGAGACCTGAATTACCTCAAAATCACAACGTCTTCAGAGATTATTCTAAAGGAAATATACTCCAACTAATTTATGGACTGAAAACATCATATAATCTGTGGAAAACAAAACATGATCCCCCCTTATAAATATAACAATTCCATAGATTAAACTATTGTTTTATTAAGCAAAGGTGTGTTCAGCTTTTTGCTCAAAACTATGCTATACTTTTTTGAGACAAGACCACTTATGTGAAACAAATATATATATATATATATATATATATATATATATATATATATATATATATATATCTTTTTTTTTTGCAATAATCATTTATCATCAACACCATCATCAACTCCCTTTTTTCCATTTTTCTACAGGGGGTTAGGGTGTCATGTTAACTGTCATCATTTTTGTCTCAATTCAGTGACACACTCCTGCCTTCATTGACACTCATGCTTAATTATCGCAGATCTTCTCTCACACAATCTATCTACCTCTTTGCTGGATGCCCTCACTTCCTCTTACCTTCTTCCTGTCTGTCCCAAAATTTCTTCATCATGTTGTTTTCTGCTTTTCTGCAATATGTGCATGAACCACTGTAATCAGTTTTCTTTGATCTTTCCTGCAATTGCTAATTTGGCTTCTGCTCTTATGTCCTCATTTGTTCATCTGTCCTACAGTGTGCATCCTACCACCTGTCTCAGGCAACTACCATCACTTCTAGCTTCCTCATCTGCCCTGCCTTTACTGCTCAGGTTTCTGCACCATACAGTAGTACTGGTCTTACCACTGTTTTTTACACAACACTTTTCAGTTTCTTTGGCATTCTTCTGTCATACACTACACCTGACACTCTATGCCAGTTGGCCTGCAGTCCCTCTAATTGTAGTTTTGACCGCTTCATTCAGACTTTCCTTCTCCTCAACCACCACTCCCAGATACTTGAAGCTGTTAACCTGTTCCATTTTCTTCCCTTCTGTATCAACTCTCAGCTTCTTCTGATTTCCCCAATTTGCTGCCATTACCACTAACCTATCTGCACTTAGTTTCATCCCATGTGCTTTTAGTTTTGCATTCCATTCCCCTATCTTTTGCTAAGTTCTTGCTCAGAGTCTGCCTGTAATGCCACATCATCTGCATGCAGCAACTTTGTTGATCTGCCCCCTCTGACCTGTTTACTAATGTAGTCCATCATCAGTATGAACAGCAGTGGGCTCAGAGCTGAACCCTGATGTACACCTACTCCCAGTGGGACCCCCTTTGTGAGACCAAACACTATTCGTACTTGAGTCATTGGGTCCTTGTACATAGCCTGCACTAATTCTACCAGTGTTTCTGGGACTTCAAACCACCACAGTATTGCCCAAATTGGCTTTCTTGGGACCTTGTCATATGCTTTCCCCAAGTCTAGGAATGCCTGGTTGGACTCTTTCCTCATTTCTAGCTTGTTCTCAGCTATCTGTCTCCCTGCAAACCTTGGGTCAGTTGTGCTGCATCCTGGTCTGAATCCAAACTGCTTATATCCCATCTTACTTTCTACTACTTTGTGTATCCATTTGTCAACCAACCTCTCAAGAACATTCATGAAATGGAACAGGAGTTTGATACCTCTATATTGCCCACAGTTGTGGACGTCCCCATTGTTCTTGTACACTGGCTCAAATAAGCTTATTCTCCAGTCATCTAGGATTTGCCTTTCTCTCCACACTTCTATGAGTATCCTCAGGAGCCATTTCTCCCCTATCTCACCCAGCATTTTTATCATATCTGCTGTGATGTCATCTGAACCTGCTACTTTCCCTGACTTCATTTTCCTTAGTGCTGTTCTTACTTCTTCTATGGTGGGCTCCTCTTCTTCTCTCATAGTAGGCTGTGTCTGGGGTATTACTGGTTCTGTGGGGTTTTCCTTCATTTAGAAGCTGCTGGAAGTACTCCTTCAATCTGCCTTTGATGTCCTGTGGGCTGGTGAGCAAGTTGTTGTTGGCATCCCTTATGAAGGATGTCTGACTTATCTTCATTATCTTTCTGTCTTTGCCTTTCAACCTGATACAGTTTCTTTGTGCCACGTACTGCTACTGTGTACTTATAATAGTCAGTAGTGCTTCCTTAATTATAATTGCCATGAGTCATGGTCCATTAGTTTTCTTGTCTTTGAGGACCTTCATTTTCCTTACTCAAACTTTGTTTATTATAACTCTTCTTTATAAACTGTATGCGCTAGTGAAAGGAGCATAACTACTTTCTTGTATCTCCTTAACCTCCCTCAGTAATTATATATGCATTCACAATGACTCTTCCAACTGCCGGTCAGTGCCTCTTCAAACAAACCCATTTGATCAAACAAACTTCTGTGCATCCACGGCACTATAGCTTGCCTGTATATTCCCAAATCACCATCCATACAGGTGTTATGGAACTATCACTTGCATAGACCAAGTTACAGAATACCTTATTTACTTAATATGAGTCTTTAAACTCAATATCTGATCTGTAGGCACAGTTAAAATATTCCTGACAATTTCTGCTTCTGCTTCTCTATCACCAAAAACTAATTAATATTAATTATATTAAATTAATATTAATACTGGATGGTTTTAAGCTTTCAGCAGTTCTTGTTCCTTTTTAGTTAAGAGTACTGCATTGCCACTGTAGGCCAAAAGATAACTGTCTCATTTTAATGTTTTTATTTTTTTTAATTTATTTTTATTTTATTTTAGGATTTACGATCATGCCTTGCCAGACAGTATAGCACTTTTTGTGTAATATTGTCCATACTTTATTTAATTTATAAGAAGACTTGCTTACACATGATGGTATCACTAGCTAATAGTTTGCATTCATTTGTTTATACATTTTTTACAAGATTAATGACCAAGCTTGCCGAATAAAGTAACATTCCTGAGCAGTATAATATCTACTGAATATGTCATGCTACCTTGCTAAATTTCTTAAATGGCCATATAACAGGAAATTATTGTGATAAATAAATGTTACATTCATGAAAAGAGTAAAATGTTCTTTCGCTTTTATTTCATTTTTTGTTTAATTTTGTAAATCATCTAGTTTAGGATGATTATAATACGTCAGTTATATTTACTTCCCAGTAATTTATGGAGGCATGATCACTCAGTAGGTAGACGCTGCAAAACATTTCATAATGATAAAAATCTTAAAGCAAAATCAATTTACTACCAGTTCACTTTCAAAAGTAAACATTTTGCTACTTTCTCTGAAATCTTTTGTTTATATAATATGATACTGTTCTCTTGGTTGGACAGAATATTTACTCGGCAGGATTTACTGTCTTTTCTGGATGTTAAGCAGACCTTTAACCAGGCCTTTGTTTGACCTTGTATAAATTCTACATTCAGTTGGTCTCCACATCCAAACATTCTTGTACTAACAGATTGTATTTTTGAGGTGTTTATGTTTAATGTTCCCATTATTCAAGACTTTTATACAAATGAAAATTAGTGACTGACAGATTTTACAATTAAAATATATGCATCATAAAAAATTGCTATAGATTTTAACTCCAGAAAAAAAAAAAACACTCAAAAGTATAACAGCTGTGCAACCTTTTATTTATTTATATATTTTAGGCTGTAATTTGTAAAGTCCAAATGGTGTACGCTTTTCAGTGTAAGCTGCCTTAAAACCATATTCATTATTTTGCCTTTTATTTCTTTTTAATCAGTAATCTTGGACAGAGACATGTTTTTGCTATTTGTACTTTCCCAGTGGTTGCCATTGCAGGAAGAATATATACTGTATACACTATAGCTGAGATTCAACAATATACGCTATACTTTTATGCAAGACCTATGCAGCTAAATGGCAGCATGCAGTGACAGGGAGAGGCAATGGATATCTAAACAAGATGCTGCAACACTTAATGGCAGCTAGCTGCACTTTTGTGTAACTAAATCAGCAACACAGTAAGAATGCAAACTTAAGCATGCAGTGTAACTTTGCCACCAGACAAAGCCATGCAGTAAAATATATATATTAAGAAGTGCAGGAGCGAATCTATACAGTGGCTTTATGCAAAATAATATGGTCCTGCAAGAATAGAAAATGTGAACTCAAACTAATATGTTTGTTTCAGTATAAGCAATGATTAGTGGAACAGCACCAAACACCGCATACATTTATATTTATATTTATCATATGCAGTTGAACCAGTAAATTGTCTCTATATTAGGACATCTGTTAAATTCACAAAAAGGAAGGTAAGGGAGCACAGCATAGAAGGCAAGGAGAAGCACACCCAAAATAACACATATGTGTATGCAAGATGAGAAGGATGAAAACTTCTTGTGGGGATAAATCCCTCTTTATTGGTTTTCTGGAGAGAAAGGAAGAAGGTGAAGATTGGAAGGGAAAGCAGGGTAGGCATTGGAATATGATATTGTGTGGAGGCAGACAGAGAAACAAAGAACAACACAGTCAACAGGGATGGAAGTGCTCCCAGTACGTTGGGGAGATATTGAAGGACAGAAAACTGTAGGTAGATAAATGATGTGGGTTTGACACCATATAGAACATGGGAAGGAGCACAACAGGATAGGTCCACATATAGCTGGGTAAAGGGTGAGGTTCAAGCAGTTGACCTGTCATTACCTGCCCTTGCCTAGAGGGAAACTACAGAGATCTAGCCCTATATCACCAATGAGCATGGCTGGATGTATGGACCATCATCTCCTCTTATATCTCAATGGTAGGGTTTGCCTTGTTAAGGTGATGTCCTATTTAGTTTAGCAGGGTTTTCATACAGGCCATGTATATCCTCTTGCCCACTACTCTACAGGCTCTCACACATGTTCAGCTATGACTGGGTCACCTCAGGGGGTGCCAGTCTCAGCCGCATTACTTTCATACACCCCAGCCACAATCCCAACATGGGTTTTACACAATGAGAATGTGACAGTCAATCTACACCCATTTGAGTGATTGAAGATCAAGTGAATAAATTTTAAGCGGACAACATTCACCAATAGTGGAGTTTTTTTTCTCAACTATTGTGCTATCTTGGAGTAGGTTTATTTAAGTTTGGGGTACCTGGAAGATGTCTCCCTATATCAGGTGCATGGGGGCTTGACCACTGCAAAAGAGCTTTCCTCTGAGGTTTACCAAAAGCTGTTTTGGCTCTTATTTTTTTTTTGCGGGGGGGGGGGGGGTTGATTGGTACTCAAATAAAGGGCTGTCATGAAGCTTCACACAGTTTTTTATACATACTTTTAGAAAAGATGTCACGCCCTAGGGTTTTATGGAATATGTGTTTTGTTAATGGTTTCCTGGATTTCAGTGTACTCAATGAGCATAAGAAGCAACCCAATTTCTTACAGTGTAAAAGAAGAAATGCCCATATCTATAAGAAATGTTTGCATGTCTGGAAAAATAGATATTGTCTGACACCATTGAATTTTGGTAAAATTTTTCAAAGTTTACTTGGAGCAGTGCTCTACCCCCAGTTAACAACTAAATACTTACTCATCTACCTACATAACCAACTAAGAAACTCAATATTTCTAAAGTTTTGTTTGTATCTAAATTGTTTTGTTGTATCTGTGGACTGATGTGATGCAGGATGCTGTTGGGTGCCTGCTGTCTTTGTAGACCTTTAACCAAAAGATTATGGGCATTAGGAGGCGTACAGAAAAACTAGGAATGCAAGTTCTCAAGAGCTGACTGACATTTCTTGTTGTTTCTTCTGAATAGCATTATATGTTGAGTTTTTAGTTTTCTGCAAAAGGAATGCTATATGCTTGATAACTGATAGTGATTTCCTACTGTCAGGTGAACATGGCTGCAAGTAGTAAAGAAAGTAATGTGCTGCACCAAAACATGTGTAAACTTAGGTGTCAGAGTCTAAGAATTACTGCCAGGAACTACAAGACTATCATCCCGAATCTTCGCCATCTACCCCCCTTCCCATTTTCTACAATGGCTGAGAGTGACACAGCAACAGTTGTCATCGCTCTCAATTCAATGCCAGTCTCCTACCTTCTTCTACAGTCATATCTACCATAGGTCTTCACTCACACAGTCCATCCATCTTTTTGCTGGATGCCCTGATTTCTTCTTGCCTTCTTCCTGTCTGTCCCAAATCTTCACTAGATTGCCTTCTGCTTTTCTGCACATGAGCCTTAACCATTGCAGTCTGCTCTCTTTGACTTTGTCTGCAGTTGGAGCTACTTGAGCTTCTACTCTGATGTCTTCATTTTTTTTTTACCTGTTCTACT
This sequence comes from Protopterus annectens, assembly GCF_019279795.1. Classification (NCBI taxonomy): domain Eukaryota; kingdom Metazoa; phylum Chordata; order Ceratodontiformes; family Protopteridae; genus Protopterus; species Protopterus annectens. The sequence goes on from NC_056744.1 coordinate 760,911,633, forward strand.
CTGTGCATTCTGCCACCCAGCTTTGGTACTTCATCTCCGTCACTTCTGGCTTTCCCAACTGCTCTGCCTTCACTGCCCAAGTCTCTGTACTATACAGTAATACTGGTCATATCCCTGCTTTGTACAAATTACTTTCAGTTTCTTTGGCATTCTTCTGTCATATACTATATGTGGCACTTAGTGGTAGTTGACTACATTTCATACAGTTCTAGCATTGACCTCTTCATTCAGACTTCCCTTCTCCTCAACTCCTCCTCCTCCCGGGTACCTGAAACTGTAAACTTTTCCGACTACTTTAACTTCTATCCCATTTCATGGCTTTTTCTGATTTCCCCTATCTCTTGCAAATTACAACTGTCTTATCTGTACCCAGTTTAATTTCATATGTATTCAGTTTTGCATTCCATTTCCCAGTCCAGCAGCAATCTAAATGTTCAGGGCCTGTCTGCAATGCTACATTGTCTGAATACATCAGTTTTGTTGATCTGTCCCTTCCAACTTGTTTGCTAATGTAGTCCAGATCCAGAATGAACAACAGCGGGCTCAGAACTGAACCCCAATGCACCCCTACTCTCACTGGGAACCCCTATGTGAGTCCAAACACTGATCAGAACTGAGTCATTGGGTTCTTAAACAAAGCCTGCATTAATTCTACCAGTGTTTTTGATAATTTGAGGCTGCCCAAATCAGCTTTCTTGGGATCTTGTTATATGCTTTCTCCAAGTCTAGGAATGTCCAGATGGACTGTTTCCTCATCTATACTTTCTTCTCAACTATCTATTTCACTCCAAACATCTGGTCCATTGTGTTGCATTCTAATCTGAATCTAAACTGTTCATCTGACATCTTACTTTCCACTGCTCTGCACATTCAGTTAGCAATCACTCTCTCCAGAACTTTCATGTAGTGTGATAGGAGATCGATACTTCTCTACTGCCCACAGTTGTGGATGTCCCCACCCTTTGGAAGCTACAGTGCAAACTTTCAGATCTCCATTGCAGGGAATGAGATAACATACACAAGGAAATGCAGCTATTGTTGATTAAGTAGCCTACTTTTCAATCTACTATACAATGATCCATTGTATAAATGGCTCCATATGTAAGAGACAATATCAGCCAACAAAATAACAGATGGAACACCCAACTGTGGCCTTGTTATTTACATCAGCTATCTCACTCATGCCAATTGTTCATGCCTCAACAACACAGAAGTCCTACCTTGTCCACAATAAATATGGACATTTTTATAAACAAACAAAAAAACATATGAGTGAGAACAAAAAGAATAAAGTCCAGCTGTACTACAAACTTTCATACAAATATGCACCAAAGCCTTGTCAGGACATAATGGCAAGCGCATCAGTGCCATATCATGTGAATAATCTTCCCTTCCATATCCTAGTTATCTCACCATTCAGGACTGAAGCAGGGATACAGAACATTAATCTATGGCATTATTAAAGCACACCTCCATTCTGTCATCAAACCAGCTACAGGATAAAATCCACAAAGGAAGGGTCAACTAAGTAATATGAAAAGGATAAGTAAGGCTAAGAGGAATAAATATAAAAGGGGCAGCAGATATTAGTTGATTTAGGTAGAATTGATGAACTGATTAGACATGGAAATATAAAGTCATACTGTCATTCATGAGTTTCAATAACAAGCTGTAGAATGGTATTTAACAGAAAGCAACCAGGGTAACATGGGTATATATGTCAGTAGGGAGAGGGAAGCTAAATTATGACAGAAAACTTACAAGTTCGCTTAGGTTTTAATTGGCTAGATTCAAGCTGATGTGTGGGAGATGAGCTGCCTGTTTGGATCTAGCACTGTCATGTTTGGACATTCTAGGACCTGCTGTCATTTCTCACTGTTCTCAACTCTTCACTGTCTTGAGCTGTAAAGATGCAGACATTTTCACGGTCTGCTGTTCAACTTCTTATATTATGCCGTGCATAAATTAAACTGAAATCTCAGATTCCACAGTTTGGTCATACGTCTGCAGAATTAGCTGCCTAAAATCATGGATCTGAAGGGAAAGTGTGCAAGTCTTTGAGCAACTGTGGAATCATATCCAAGATTCCTTTATTGCCTTTAGGCTGCTTATGGTCTCAGATAACTCTTGTTATTTTATTTAGTTTTGCAGGATCTGAAGAAAGACGTCAAAGATTCAGAAAAGACACTATTGTAATATTCTTTTCTTTTCTCCTTTCCTGGAGATTTAATAGTCATTAGCAATTATTCTCATCAGATCAACATGAGTAAGAAATGCAAAAAGATTATAATGGCAAATAATGGCAAATAACTGTTTTTTTTGTTAGGCGTTAATAAAGCAGCAATGTTACGCAATTAATTAATGAAATGCAAAGATTGCTAATATAGCTAATGGTTATAAATATATATGCTTACCCAAACATTGCATGCTTGTTTTATATTTTGACCCACCTATGACATAGGTCATGGCTGAAAAATGTTCCAAGGCCATTTAATTTGCCTTGTTAGCAAACAAAGCAGAAAAATACAGATTCTTATCAAACACAAAACAAATAAAGGAAAACAATAACAATACAAGAGTTTATTTTGCTATGTTCTTTATCTTTGCAAAAAAAAATGCAGGTTGCCGTATAAAGATCAGCTACTTCATGTTTTTTTTATTTTTTATTCTTCTATATTTTAAATTGTTTAAGTTGTACATATCTTAAGTAATGCAGTACAGCATAACAATACTTTCAACATAATAAACAGTAAATGCATTTAAAAACATGGAAAGGGAAAACAAGAATATTTAAATAAGCTGTGTACTAAAATCAAATTATTGTGCACCTCACACAATCTGATGAATTAAAATCACATATGATACCTAATATACAGTCTTGTAGGAAAAGGAGATCACAATGGAAGATGGTTAGTAGACTTTTTAAATAAGGTAGTGAAGGTAGAACCTGTAAGAAAAGTAAAATGAGGATAGGAAAAAGTGGTACAACCACACAAGGCCTTTGCCATGAAGAGAAATTGGTCAAGTAAGTAACACAGAGATGAGATGATGGGAGAAATATGCAAAATAAAAACAGAGAGGGATAGCATTTATGGCACCCAACATTATGCAGTGTGGCTCAAATCTCAGAACCCCCCCCCCCCCCCCGCTATGATAGGGAAGTCACTCCTGTCAATAAATAAAGAAAAAAAAGGACAATCCGGTTCTAAATGATCTACATAAAGAGAAGAGTAGATCCAACATTTGAGATGCAGTTAAAAAGAAAACTCGGTCTCCAATATGAAGGCTCACCAACATCAGACCTCAAATAATGCTGTTTCTTTACAGTGTTAACCCACCTTCCTAGTATTTGCTCCAGTACACAAACAACAGCTTAACAAGCAAAGTACAAAGAGTCAGATACTCCTTAATAGGAAGCCAGCACCTTTCTTGGTTATATCTTAATGATGTGCAAACCTACAAACAAAAGGCATGACTCAACAAGTTATTTTTAACAGTGTTTTCTGTTAAGAAGACGTAACTAGGAATTGAAGGTTATGTTCTTACAGGAGGGAATGGGATCCCTCAATCCCTTACCTGTAACTGTCCTGCCTTCAGTGCAAAGGTTTCCTTAGTACTTACAATATAATCTAAGTTGAGTTAAGTCAGACCTAAGTTGTTGGATATGCTGATAATAAATAATGGTCGGTCATGCCAGCTACAGAAGTGCCTGAAAAGTGGATCTTATCCAAGAACTACTTCAGTTCAGATCAATTTATTATATACTAGTGAATCATAACTATACACTTATTTTTAGAGAAACCGACTTCTTCTTTTATTTGTTATGTCTCCAAAGGGGAAAAAAAATAATTTATGTATTGCTTCCTGTAAATAACAGGTGAGAAATGAGATAACACATTATTAGTATTATTGGCTAAAGAATCCCTGAACCAATTCATAGGTCAATAGGTCTGCAGGCTGGTATGGTGCTTTAAGGTGTGAGTTAATTAAGAATGCTTAAGAAGATCAAATGTTTCTGTGAGATCCACAAGAGTAATACACAAGCAATGACTGACAGTGTGGGCATTACAGGAAAATAACTGACCAACCAGTGGTGGTAGGAAACCCAGCACTGCAAGCAGAGAGCCTCTCTACTACTGGAAGATCCTGTATTCTGCTGTAATACTCAACCCAACTCACTACATTATTTTGTAATGTTGTGCATAGAAATGGGCTATTTGTTAATTGCTTTGTGTTTGTTTTGTATTGTTGTGCATAGATAACAGGCTATCTGTTAATTGCTTTGTATTTGTTTTATTAGTACTATATATACATGTTTTTTATACTTTTATAAATAAATAAATAGTTCCTCCCCCTAATGTTAAAAGGTGCTGTAAACTGTGTAATTACTGATGGAGGAATTATTTTACATTCAAAATTATAAGCTATGGAAGTATTTAATAATGTTTGCAAATACATCCAAACACAATCAGTCACTTATGTGCACACAAATACAGATGCACAGCGACAGTCAAACGCCTATACAGAAACTCAGATGTTAAACATGCATACATACAGCTAGACGCAGAAACTCTCACCCACACACATGGGTGCACAAACACACACACACAAACAGGTTCTTGTGGCTACTACTGCTGTTACTAACATTTGTATAATTTATCTACTTGCTTCCATGTTCATTAACCAATGTTAGTGAAGGGTATGGAAACCCGCAGGTCCAGGTACAGCTTCTGCTGTTAATACAGTTATTTTCATTTGATTATTTTTTTCTTACATTTGCTGAGCATTTAGCAAATGGTAAGGAGATGACAGGTGCTTGTAACTGCTGGTATAGGTGCTTTCTATATTTCTTTTTCTTTTCTTTTCTTGTATTCTCACACTCACTAAAATAAAAAAAACAGAATTAGAGTGTATAAACAAGAGTGTAGACAAGATGACAATGATTTTTTTTTTCCATCTGAGCTTTGTGGTGATTTAGTGAGCTATCATGAAGCCATGGGCTTGTTGATCACCCTGGTGGAGAATGTTCATTCTGCAAAAGGGAATTCTACATTTAAACTACTGTCTAAAAAACTGGTTATCCCTTGTCTCTGCCCTTGTATCATTTATTTATTTATTTATGTGTTTCTGTATGTATGTATTTATTTAGTTATTCTTTGTTAAATGCGTAAGCAAACTGCTCTCTGGTCGAATTTCAGTAATTTTGGCATTTTCCAAAATTTAAAAAATGTTTTCATGAAACTTGACAATATCCCTGGTTTTCTGCTGAGATGCATAAAATCACACCAGCAACCCTTTCACTTTAGTCTCTCCACTGGTTATGTCTCAGAGGTGTGGAGAGCAGCAGTTTGCTGCCCTTACATAAAATTGGTTCCTTTACTGACTCCGGGAAGTGTAAGCTTGTTAGTCTCACTAGTGTAATTTACAAAGCTAAGGACTGAATTATAGCTGATTTAATATAAACAATGATACAGATCACCTTCTATCAATGGATTCACACCAGCTATAAAAGACAGATCATGTCTGCTTATTATGATTGAGTTCTTTGAAAGGTTACTGATGCTATGGATAAGGGATGTGCAGTCTATCTGTTTATCTTGACTTTGACAAGGTCTTTGACATTATCCCCTATGCTGAGATTATTGACAAGTTCCTCCAACTCAGCATTGGAGGTTGGAGGTTGGCGTAATGGTTAAGGTGCTTACCTTTGAAACACAAGGTGCAGGGTTTGATTCTGTCATGGGGTAATTGGCTAGGTTTAAAATGGCCCGCAAGGGAAGTTAGCCTAGTACTAACCTATGAACCTATGAACCTATATAATTCAGTGGATCTCTAATTGGTTGTCTGAGAGATCCCCTACCATTTAGGCTGAGTGCATTTGCTCTCAACAGAAAAATGCCACTAGTGATATCCCACAGGATTCTGTCCTGATTCTCCTTCTCTTTGGTATAAATTTTAGTGACATAAAAGCCAAAATCAAGGGACACTTGCTTGCTTCCTGTGTTAATCGTGGGCTTACGTGAACACCAGGATATGCAGCATAGTTTCTATGGGTGAATCAAGAATCACTGCTGTTTACAATATAGATAACATTCCTCTTAAATCTGACCTGGTCATAAAGGGGTGCCCATACAGTCTTCTTTGACTACCACCAGCTTTATAGACCTCAGTGTTTCCTCACCAAAAGATGCCAGGTCACAGTACACTTTGCTAGTCTGCTAAATTAAAAGCCCCGTCCCTCTACTCAGTGTTATACAGACTCCTTAAGGGTGATCTTGGTTTAAATGTCAAAGTTATGAATGACCCAGCACTCTATGAACTTCTTTACCTAAACAGAACACTCATTTGAGAGACCTAAATCTGTACTAGCATATCAACAACTCCAAATGGCATGACAGATACCTTACCCAATGTAGTCCCCTTTTCTGGTAGTGGCTGTCCTTACCCATCAGCCAGAGTATTTCTCTAGCTACCTTTCAAACCAGTCTGGATGACGGGTTGGATAATCACAAATATGTGGAGAAAGCTTACTTAATGGGAGTATGGTTAGACTCCCACAAGTACTAGATAGTAGGAGTGACTTTACATATGAACTCCTTTTGCCATTAGTTTGTTAAGAACCTATGAATCTATGAACATATAACCTGTGTCTTATAAGCATTGACTGTTTAGAAATGTGTTTACAAATATTTAACATACAAAGATATCCGTCACAATATAAAACAGACTAAGTACAACTTTATAAATTGGTAATTATCCTGCAAAAATAGTCTTTTACAGATACAGTACATTTACTGAGGCAAAAGATACATATCTTTAAAATGATTAATACATGGCACATTTATAATAGGCACTTTATTTACAGCTGAACAGTCTACTTGGAATGATAGCTGAATCTCAATATATTGATGCAGATGGTACTTAAGTGTATACTGTTGTGTGAAGCAATATTACAATTAAAGATCATATCTAAAGGTACAAAACAACTATTGTTTTTTGCATAAAAATGTATTTGCATGCATATTTTTACATGTGAACTCTTTTTATGGAACAAAATAAAGATGATTTCACACCAGTTTAGAAATAAAATTATTTTAAAAATTGCTTCCAAATGTGGCTGACTAAACATACACAGCCTCGTTTATGGCATTAATATTAGTGGTCAGTAAGGAGCTAATTACGTCACTTTCAGTTTCCAGCTCTAATTATGGTAGATTAGCATTGGTAAATAATTGTGAATTAAATTATATAATTTGACAAACTGTTAAATTAACAGTTTGGTAAAAAAGTAATTGGTATTAATAATGACCTTCCAGGGGTGTAGAGGCCAACCACCACTGGGCATACATTATTTGCACAGTTATATGAACTTGTTGGGCATTATTTCTTGCTTATTAGAAGTATCTTATTATATTATTCTCCGCTGTATTTGGGAGATACTATACCAATATGCAGTTTAACTCAATCTTTGCATTTTTCAACTATTTAAATTCAGATCATTGTACTGTAATTCGTAGTTCTGATTTTTGATCTGTGATTAAATACAGGTGCCACTGGAAAGAAAAAGAGATTGGTGTCTAAGTTTAACTTCCAACATCATTCCAATCAATAAATAACAGGTAGGGATAGTCAGACAATAGCAAGAGCAGCTGAAATGCAAAAGATTAGTATCCTGTTTCCATAAGCACTGTATTACTAATGGAGAAAAGGATGACAAAAACAGGAAATTACATCAAACTGATGCATATTTACTATGGCATCATAGTTACAGGTGCTCTAAACATACATATATTGTCTTCATGAATACTCAGACCTTTGCTAATGGTGCTTTATACAATAAAAAAGAGTAGGGATGAGTCATGTTTTTGTAGCCAGCAAACTGTAAAACATGATTTATTTGGAATATTTTTTGTTAGGATGTTTTGTTTGATACATGATGATTGCTGCACATTGTTACTGTGATGTAACTACGTGGAAGGAACAAGTAAAGCACTGAACAAATATATTACCATATATAGCACACAATAAAAACACTGTATGCTACACGGTAGATTGTTTTTACTGAAAGTATTCCATGACACACAGTGACACCTAACATGCTTCTTATCAAACTTAATCTTAAAAGAAATAACACTGTAACGGTAATATTACCTTATGAAATAAATGAATTATGCAAACTATTGTGATCAGAAGCTAGTCAATAAATACAGGAAAACTGTTTTTGCCAAAACAGAATTACTTGTTGCACTACAGTTCTAGGCAGGCTTACTCCCTAATGTCAGAGCAGAAATGAGTACACTGCAAGAATAACTATATAAACTGTTAGAATATCATATTGCAAAGATAACAAACCTACAGATGACAGTTATGGGCTTCCTTGCACTTGGTCAAGGTCAAGGTGAAATTACTTGAGCATCAGTAGCATGTTGAAAAAAACAAAGATGAATGGCGTAACGTTGAATCATTGCCAGTGTGAGTTCTAAGTGTGCACCAGCAATGATTCAATTGTGGATTTGGTATGTGTGTATATATATATATATATATATATATATATATATATATATATATATATATATATATATATGTGTGTGTGTGTGTGTTTGGGGGTGTGCATGCAGGGTCTCCCCCCCAGCATAAAAACAACTAAAATTATGTTTTAACCCTTCTGTATTTTGGGCATTTTTTTCATTCTTTTGGCTAGTTGGCTTTCAGAAAGTTTGCATTTCATAGTGGAACTGGTAGCATACTATGGGCTGGATTCAATAAACTCTACACAAGTCGGTCATGCTGTGTTTGTGTCACAGTGAGATTCACACATGGTAATGCAACAATTTTTATTCAGTGAGCAAACCAGATAAGCAGTATGGCATGCTAATTTGTGCATAAGCAGCTGTGTTATATACTTATCAATCAGTCCAAGATGGCAAAGATTCAGCAAGCTATAAAGGAATCATGAACATTCGGTGTAGCCACCTGCACTGTACTCCAAATCTTTTTTGGAGTACAACCACAGAAATTACACTGGAAAGAAAGAATGTTAGGAGCTGCTGCTGCTCTTCTTCATGTGTATCTGCAACTGGCTCAACTCTATGCTGCTGCTGCTGCTGATGATGATGATAGACCTTGGGCAAGGAGGAGAAAGGTACTTAGACCCCATTTAACTTTTCATGGTCTGCATGAGGTAGAAATAGTAGAGTGCAACAGGTTGGAGAGAGACACCATCCAGGAACTCTGCAATCTCTGTTCTCCTTATCTGAGACCAAGGGCAAGACAAGGGGAATCGATACTGTTGGAGACAGAGGTATGTGTAGCACTTACAAAGTTTATCTATAGGAACCCTTAGAGAATCATAGGGGTATTTGGGGTGTCACTAGCATCAGCATCCAGGATTCTACACCAGTTCCTGAATGCTATGTTTCAGCATGCCAGTGATCATATATATTTCCTCCATATCACAGAAGACAGAGCTAAAACTATGCAGGAGTTCTACCCCACAGCACACTTCCCTGAATTCTTGGGCATCATAGATATCACCCACATTGAAATAAAATCACCATCTGGGGAACAGGGAAGGGTCTGTATCAATGGAAGGGGGTTCCACTCCCTTAACTGCCAGGTCATGTGTACTGCTAGGGCAATTATCCTGAATGTGTGCATGTGGTAAACTTGACAGTTACCATGACTCCCATATCTGGCACACCTCACAGCTCTACCAAAGGTTTTCCAGGGGAGGTGTCCCACAAGGCTATTTACTCGGGAATGCAGGGGATGCATTGGAACCATGGCTGATGAAACCCATCAGAAATCCATACACACCCATGGCAGAATACTATAATGAGGCACATGCTCAAACAAGAAACATCATAGAGTGTGTGTTTGGGCTGCTGAAGTCATGGTTTTGGTGCCTAGATACATCGAGGGGCCCTGCAGTATGATCTCAGTACTTGTGCAGACATTATAACAGTCTGTGCTATCTTACACAATATCATCCTGTGAAATCAGCTGCAGCAGGAACACTGAGGGGTAGGAGCACACATTCCCCCACCACCACTGGCAGGGTCACCACATCCACATGCATGGATGATGATGAGTCAGAGGGGGAACCCCAGCTGCTGTGGGTGTGGGAAGCTGTAGATATGCACAATATGCCCTCTTCCTGGCCAAGAAACAATGGATAGCATGCATGCTGACCACTTAAAGGGTACATCTTTCATCCTATGCACATACATAGATTACAATTGATGCCTGGCACTGCTCAAAACCTTTACTCCACCATGTAATAGCTGTG
>NC_056744.1:760926920-760979420 GCF_019279795.1 Protopterus annectens
CTTCTTGACAGACTTGATTTAGCCCAACTGGCTATATAATATCATAGCGTTTTTGTCACCTATCTGTGTTGTGGTGACAGTCTAACTTTATCAGATTTTGTCTACATGTACACATTACTGCAGTGAAGAAGTGGATATCTAAGGTTCTCTCCCAATCCCTTCCTGTCTGTGTTGCTTCCCCTTTGTTCTTCCCTCTGCTTGTCCCCCCATTTCACCATTTTCCTATCGACTCCACTTTCACACATTTAATCCTGTCATAAAATAGAATTGCACAAAACACACATGGCCAAAAAGGCTCCATGAAAAACCTTCATTTTTTTGCCCTCCACATTTGTGTGGCACTTGGCATCATGTGCCAATGCAAAGCAGTGTTGAATACCTATTTCTGTCCTATGGCAGAACCTCATGAGTTTGTGCCATTGACCACATTAATATGGTTATCTCCACACAATAATGCTTAAACTCACTGCACTGTAGGAATACAGCATTAAGGTAGAGTACAGACAGTGCTTTTAAACCGTTACTTTGATGGTTCTTAGACTGCTGGATGTAACAAAATGCAACTTCCTATATGGAGCGTTAACATAAATACTTTGACTAAAAACTTTTTTCCCCATAGCATCAAGGGTTTGATTTCAGATGCATCTGCCTTTATTTCTTATTGTGATGTGATACTTGTAAGATGTAATTAATCACCCACAATGTAATATTTGCCACAGTTATGAGGTCTCATGGAGATATATTAAATACTGGGCAAAAAAATTATTTGAAGTGACATCCATCCCTGCAACTATGAAGTATTTATCCAATCTTGTTCTGCTTATTATAAGCATGTTGTTCATCTCCTAACACTTCTTTACCCCTATGTCAGTCACTTTGTGCTACAGAGCATGGCAGGTTAATAATGAAAACAGACAAAAAACACATCCATAAATGTTCCATTAAATCAAACATTATTATGTGCATGTCCATCTGTCCTTGTATTCACCCCTGCACTCCCACCCCTCTTTACATGCGTGAATCTATTAGGCTGATGGATGTATAAGTCACCGCATGGTTTCTGCATACTGTTATGATCTGTTGATGGATAATATCAACATGTTACATTGATTCAATAGCATATCAGTGCTACTGTAGTGTGCAATGTTCCCTCTGTGTCATGTTCAGGTGTATCTTATCAAGGCTTATAACCCAGCAGTATGGGATGCTCTTAAGGACTGTTTTTAGAGGTCTCATTCCTGAGAGTCTGCTGCCTGTCCATCTGTCTACTCCTTCTCCTACATAAGTATAATACATCTGCCAATCAAGTAAACTGTAAGGTGATCCACAATTGACATAACTGTCAAAAATCAATTCACACATGGCACCATTATATTTTAGATGTCCCACATTTCCTTCAAACAGATGTATAAAGATATAATTATGGTCACTCTATATCTCCTCCATCCTTATCTCATGCAATTCATGCTACAAAGCAGAACATTTTCTGATTGAGAAGACACGTCATACCAACACAACATTAGAATGTTCATGAATGTGCCAGGACAGTATATCTCATATCCTCTAGAGCCTCATGTTTGTCATCACCTCCTCTGTCTCATCAAAATATACTGCAACTTCTTTTCCAGAATGATGATGAAATGTTCATCTAATATCATGTGGAAGCTACACTTATTGTGAAGAAGCATTCTGCACAACACTTTTCAGGATATCAGACCCTACACAAATAGCTAGGATATTTGCTGAGTCATACTAATCAGTTCAAAAGATGTACCACCCCTTGTCATTTGTAGCAAGCTGTACTCACAATTAACTTGTGCTTTGCAGTGATTCCTGCAAAACAGCTAGTAGTTGTACAAGTGTATTGAGGTAGGCATTACTGATACAATTGGGGAAAGAGACATCATTTAGTGTAGTCACTGACAGTCATACTTGCAGTCGTGATCACATTTACTTAGTTAATGACATCCTGACACCATTTGCAAAAAGAAAAACATCTGGATTTGAAACCTGGCTCATCTGTGCTCTGACCATGAGCTCACTGTTCTTACACTGTCTGCTACAGAGAAATCTAGGCAGCAGGTGTATTTTCCACACTCAATACTGTCCAGTGTGTGATGGCTGTGCAACACTGCTGAGCTGAGCCTGTTTGTGTGAAGAAAGGCATATTACATTCAATTTTTCTGTTTTCCTTAAACAGAGAACCATGTTTGGTTGGTGTTTAGCGACAGGCAAATGGGGAAGACAAGGCCAAAAGTTATTTACATAATAAAACTTTGGACCAACATTTCAAAGATAGACTACAGCGTGCATATCATACTAGCTGCCAGCAATTTCTCCCATAACATATCTTGCAAGCTTGCCACATGAAACATTAACAACAAAAAGATGTATTTTGCACTTAACTCCAATCAGGTCAGTTAACATATGTCCCTATTTGCACACAGTTTGGCAATGAGCACCAATGGACACTGCTGCTTCTCTAGTTCAAGTTGAATTCCTGAAATTCAAATCATGAATGCACTGATACTTTGCCATCTTCTGCACAAATCAGCTTCTCGGCAATGCACTTTGTGAAGAGGTGTATAGCACTTCTAACTCTGGTTATTGGGCTGTACTCCTTCAGTACATGTGTGTGTAGTGAAATGAGCAAGAGTCCAGGTCCTGCTACCCTCACTCAAGTAGCATTCAGAAGATACTTTCACACTGTTACATGACTCCAAATCAGTTTCATAAACTGAACCTGTTGAAGTCAGAAATCTGTGGTAGCAGTATTCTTACATTGCATAGAATCCAGCTTGTATACCCACACAGGTATGGTATTCAAATTTGACCTCGGTCAACTGGTTTGTATGTGGATTGGTGGTATATTGCGGTCACTGTATGATGTTTTTGAATTTCTTTTTATTTGAATCCCACTCAGGAGAACTTTTTACATACGCCCATGAATCCAATGTCCCCTTTTTCCCCTGTCCACATAACATCCTTTTTGCTGAACATTGAGGATGTCATCATCTGCAAGATGCATAGACATATCAAGAAGCAGAGCCCCTCCATGACAAGCCAGCTCTAGACCACTGGATGTGTGATTGCTAATTCCGTCATGGGGTCTTTCTCATGTCACATATGTACAGCAGCAGTATGTAATACAGTCAAACACATACACAAATATGCATGAACCCCTAGTATATTCCCTCACCTAGATATAGTGATTTGGCATTAAATGGTATAATAATGGCTAGCATTGTATGTGCTCATAGCTGTTAGCCTAGCAATGTCCTATGACCTTATGAACATTCCGCGTGTCGGTGATGCTGTCATCTACATATGCTGTGCTGAGGTGTGGATCTACTGTAGCTGTATAACAGTGTATTCCAGTCTGGGATTTGAGCTGCTGGCTGATGCCTGCTGCTGCCATTTGGTTACTGATAACAGCATTAGTAATATGCTGCCTGAGGACTGGGGACATGGAATGATGTTATGCACATTGTTGACTTACTAAGGCATTTGCTGTGATAGTGGAGTATATCCACATTCTACACAGTTTGCATTTAAACATCACAGTGACAGCTGCAATATGGCACAGATGTGCATGTGTATACTTAGCATCTGAAAATGTTATCTGACATACAGTCATATTATGTCATACTGATTACATGGATACATACTCCTAGTTTCATCCACATGTTGTAATGTTGTTGTATACACAAACATATTTCGAGATTCGCTTACAACCTTGGCATATTCATTGCATGTAGTATTGTGTTGCTATTCACAAGGATTTTACAGGTGTTACCAAACAGCATTGTGTCACTGTCTGGTTTAATACTGTCCCTCTTAATGAAAAAGTGGTCACTTTTGGGGAAGGGGTGGTGAATTCCCCTTATAAAATACTGACAGTCATTCCAGTTCTACATGTCTGTTAATGCAGAAAATGTGCAGTAAGTTACAATCACATATTCTGTCAATGCTGCAGATTATTGGATATAATGTCCATGATTGTGCCTGTTTCTACATTTGTTCAGGAGTGTGTTGCTGTGTGTCCCTGATTGGTTGAAAGCTATGGTGACATGTCACTCATATTCAATTAAGTCATTTTGCAGATCTTCAGAGTATACACATACCCCCTGTTGTATATACTGTCCTTGATAAGTGTCCTCTCCATTTAGCATGTCAATGACAGTTATATCACAACCTATTTACCTCCATTGACATGCAACATTGTATGACTGCCGCATATATATATCTATATATATATATATATATATATATATATATATATATATATATATATATATACTATCATGTGTGAAGATAATAATATATTCACAGAGGAGGTGTAAACAGCAGCACATGCAGTACTATCTATACATATGTTTAATCTTATGCTACAGACTTGCCTTGGAAGGGTACATGCATTGCCATATCCTCTCTTGAGGATATTTCCATATTTACTATGTTCTCTTCCTCTATTCATTCCTATCATTCATGTCTGCACCTATTTTCATCAGCACACTTGCCCTGCCCAGTGAACGCTTCCTTTTATTTGCCCTTGCTGGTTACCCTCCACCTCCATTACTTCATTCTGCAAATAAATGCTTTAGTGTACATTGCACTCAGTACACTTTTCTTTACTGCAGTATTACTGCTGTTATTGCACTAGTTTACCCTGGTAGTCATTATGGCTGTCCGCATGATTTTGTGGAACAGGTTTGCCCATAGCCAAACTTGAATGCTTCTTCTTTCTTTTGTACAGTTTCCCTGCCAGCAACACTGCTGTTTGCCATGAAGCCTTGCTTGTACTCATATAAATGCATTGAGTAGCGTGAATATGCAATTAGTGCTGCTACTCATCCCGCTAACACATGAACTCAGTACAGGCTTCACGCATACCTCTCAACCTCTTAGAGCAAGAAATCTAGACAATGCAATAAATAAAAGTGGGACAAAGGCCCCAAAATAGGGACAACTTTAAATATTGTTCTTACAAACTTAGAGCATTGATAGAATAACAGATTTTGCATTAGCGTGAATTTTCTGAAGGGTATGAAATCTGAAACTCAAATGTCTGTCATTATTTTTTTAACTTCGGTCTTTAATGATTTGCCTCCAGTTTGTCAGAAAAACAAAATTTTATGAAAAATGGACCAAAAATATGAGGCAAAAATCTAGACATTCTGCAAAAATCTGTACAGTTGAGAAGTATGGCTTCACATGAAGCCTACATGGAGTTTATTGAATTCCCAGGTATGTGTTTTCCAAGTTGCTATAATTGTTCATAGGTTCATAGGTGTGTACTAGGCTAATGGCCCTGGAGCCTTTACAAGCCTAACCCATAGAAGTGCCCTGGCATTGTGCCACCTGACGTTAGTTCCAAGTGTCTCTATCAAGCAGAGACACTGGAGTGATCTCTGGGGTGAACATTCTATTTCCCATCCACTCAGCAAGATTTCTCTTGAAGAGGGCCAGTGAGGTTCTCTGTTTGACATGTATGGGAAGTCTATTCCAGAGCATGAGCAGTCTGTGGGTTATGAACCTGTCCCTCCAGCATGTTCTGTTGATTGTGGTAATGAGGTTGAGGTCTCTGGAGCAATTGGTGTGGAGGGATTGGGATTTCTTTAGATGTAGCACTTCTAACAGAGCTGGGTCAGACATGGCTTTGTAAGTCAAGCAGAAATCGCCTCTTAGTAGACAATGTAAGACAATGAATAGCTGGAGTTTTTTGAGTCTGTCTGTGTAGGCCATGTGTTTAATATGTTGTATTGATGTGTTGATGCACTTTTTTGGACTGAAAATACTCATGCTGGGAAAACTGGAGGCAATAAAGGAGACAGCAGACACTACAATGAATACACATCACTGCTGAACTAATGCATATGAATTTGTTAAAATGTAAATAGGAAGTTGCTGACAAGGATCCCTGTTGTGCTAAAGTCCTTAAGATCACAAAGAGTTGGACTAAATTACACAACTAAACAACATTAACTAATGGGTTTTCAGGCAACTGATTAGATACATTCATTTTAAAATATGAGCAAGGAATTTCTCATCAGAAGAGTGAAGGTTTTTCATGCTCATGAAGAACCTTATTCTAAAAAAGTGTTTATTATTAGAGAAGTTACTATGGAGTGAGTGGAGCATCAATGTGTAGGTTATACTTTGGAAAATGGACGCATACACGCTAGCTTTTCCACTGTGTTTCTGCTTCGTTTTGTCACAGAATTCTGAAAGGATTTAATTGTAAACCCTTAAGATACTTGTTTTTTTTTTTTTCCAATGATCCACTTGATATGTTATTAGTGATAGCATTTTCCCTGAAATTAAGTTCAGCAGCCAACTTTGCTGCATGTCTTATCAGCAGTTTTTATACTTTGCAGCCATATCACACTTTCTGATATGACACAGATGCACTGCTTATAGCAATGGAAATATTTTCTTTGCAATAACAGTTGAAGAAAGGGCTAGTCATGCATACCACTCATGTTAGCCATTAAGGAGATGAAAACGTAGTCCAAATGCACTAGCTTTAAATAAGTAACTGCAGTTATTATTTTTATTATGGTCAGTACATTGGCTGCAATCATTGGGTAATTCTTCTGTCTGGGAAATCACACATCTTTTCAGACATACAGAAATACATGCAGAATGGTTCCTATCTGTACATGTTAATTGCTTTTGGGGCCTTACCCTCACAAATTTATATTATGCATACCTCATGACATGAGATGGCAATCTTATAAAATGAATTATAGCTTTCACTCATGTTTCAAGTAATGCACATTACCAAGTCTTTGAAATAGGGTTAATGCTAGTTAAGCCATTCCTTCTTCTGCAACAGCGAGCTGTCCAAAGTATCACTTTGGTAGTTTACTGTCTGTCCTGTGACGATTACTCAGGTTATGATAATTAGTTTTTTATACATTTTCTGGAGAACATTACTTTTACATAAGCATCTATACTGTGGGTATATTTATACTGAAGCCACAATAACAAAGATAACAGGGCCAGATTTATGTGTGTCTTCTGTTGCAAAACATGAAAGGAGGTATGGGCGGGGGGGGGCATAGTTGGGGGGGTCCTGTAGTTAAATATGATGTGATAAGGGGTTTTGTTAATGGTAAATAAGACGTGGAGGAGTTCCTGGTTGTTATCCTGTGCAATGAGTGCAGAGGTGATATTTTGTTTTATGAATATAGAGACACTGCTACCTTTAGTGCTTTTATCTAGTGCAGTAGGCCTGAAGGAGTGGTATGTGTTGAAACCCTGCAGAGATTGGGTGCTCTCTATGGTCTTGAACCATGGAACCATGCAGATGCATGTACTGATGTGTAGGGAGTGACGTTTTGTTGTTGTTGTTGTTGTTGAGGCTTCTAGCATTGAGCAGCAATATCTTTATATTATTTGGATTTTCTTTTATTAAGATGGAAACTTTTGAAGACTGAGATTACTTAAAAAAGGCAGTATGGGGGTGGACAAGGTTTCATGCAATATACAAAAGAGTAGTGGAAATAGGTATAAGCCATCCCTGGCAAAACAATTAGAACTGTCTATCATCTGCCCAAGGCTGCTATATATTGGTCCTGAATGACACCAGATGCTCAGCCAATTATTGAAGTTAACAATCTTTTGTCCATATTGCAGCATCATTCTCAGTGATGGTTAAATGTTGCTCAAGCCAAGGTTCATACCTGCCTTGGTCGCATGTACAAAAGCTCCTTTATGTTTCTCTTCTTATAGTCCAGGGAGGTATGTCTGAAGTCATTCACTCCCATATGTACAAAGACTGTGTTATATGTGTACTTTTTGTACAATGATTTGAGTGCATGCATGATGCTACAAATCCTGGCATCCATTAGACAAGTAACAGTGACCCCATCATTACTCATCCCGGTGAGGGTTGCACCAGTGTGTCTCACTATGAAAACAGCTATGACTAGGATGTTGGATTGTGTGTGGAGGTTTTCCTTATGGGCTTCTAATTTGAGCCACTGAGAGCTTCAGATGCATTTTTCATGGTGGGTGTTGCCTATGTAGAGTTTTTGTGGTTTAGGAAGGTTAGTTTGAAGGCTTTCAGAATATGTAGCTCTATATGTTCGGTCTGTGTTTTGTGTGATAGGTATAGTGTGGTATTGCGTGTTATTAATAGCTTGTTTGCCAGGTGTAGTGGCTTTATGTGAGAGCCTTGCATTCAGTAGCACTACCATATCTCTCACACACTGTGCCGGCTTGTTTAACTAGTATGTGATGGTCAGTAAATGTGAGACACTTGCTTCATTGTCTCACAATGCCAATTTCTACCAAGTTGGTTACAGTCATTTGGAAAGTACAAGTCCATGATTCCAGATGCAGACTAATGTGGGCTGAAGGGAGAAGTAGTGCCTATAAGGTTTGGAGTTGATAACTGAGGGTGCTGTTTGTTTGGTTGTGGAGATAGTGCTGGGTAATTGGATGCTCTATGTGTCTAATAGTGGAGATAATGATAGTCTCAATGGAGCTGCAGTCTTAATGATCCTTTGACCCTTCTTTGACCAGAAGCAAAGGATAACATTAATTCTAAACTGCTTCTACAGAATTTAATGGATAATAAGATATGTTTGTAAACCCATTATGTCTATTTCTGAATATATAGGAATAACATAACCAATGTATAATTCCAGAATTGTGAACACTTATTTAGTATACAGGACACCACTCTCACCTAAGCATCTAATATCTTATAGGAGCAAAACATAGCACCAGTCTCCCTGCGTTTCCTTCCTGCAAAGCAATGAATGGGTTTAGACATCCATTCAATTACAAAGAACCTCTTAATAGCCATAATGGCAATTTGAAATTTAATGTTTATTTTACAGACCTTACTCAATTTCCATGTACCCCAGCAGTAAAATTTAGATGTGAAGTGGGACTGTTATTTTTAATGTTGCCTCTATAATCTCTTTTTTTCTTAATCTGCTAAGCTTGGACTTACAAACAAGTCCACCAACAGTGTATTATAGTAGCTTCTGTGATGCTATAGTTCCATTTTGATGAAGCATCAGAAAGACTCATCCCCTATGTCCTTAGATGGGCATACTGAATATATTGAGGCATTTCTATAATGAATCAGTAGATCACTTGAGAACTTAGAATGAACTTCAACCAGTTATCTAATAAATCCTCTATGAGAATCTGACTCTTTCACCTTTTGTATATTTCCTATACTATTTCCTCTTTTCATATAACTTACATACCTCTTGAAATTCTTTAATCTTGAAGGAAATAAAAATAGTATTTAATTGAATAGTAGAATGTGTTTTATCAACATATAGAACACTAAACTTCTAATAGATGAGTAAGCAAAAAATACTTCTGCATTGTTACTTACATCGCTGAATGCTAACCTTTGGTAATCTAAGAACCTAAGTAATATTTCTATGCTTTCCCTTAAGTTCGTCTGTGTCAATGGAATTTTACAAAATTACTTTTAAAAGTCCATATTTTAAAACGTGATAAAATGTCTAAGTTGCAGCACATGAAAAATTACTTTTAGTACTAGAGATGTTGAAATGTCTTAATAAAAACTGGGAGAAGAAAAATATCCTAATAGGCAGGATGATATGACTCTCAAGGCTAGATTTGAATGATCAACAATTTAGTAGGGAACTTGGGTTTCTGAAGGAAAATTTTGAAGAAGATGGGATAATAAAAGTACTTATTTGAGAGTGAATGAAAAAGGCACAAATATTCGTACAAAAATGTTTGAATCTGTTGTGAATGTTTATATTTTATTATATTTATTATATTTATTATAGTTTCAGTAATTTTTATGCATCACAATTTGTTATGCATTACAAATTTTAAGATGTGGAACGGCTTGATATCATATGACTTGTGTCTGGTCACATGATGCATTTTAGCTTTAAAAGGTCACCTGATTTGCTTGTGTATTCATTCTGATGAAGTTCCTGTCTGCATTTTTGGGACAAATGCAATAAATATACATTAAATTCTGCTCGGCGTATTTGCTTTACCAACATGTTTTTTTTTTGTTTGTTTGTTTTTTGTCTTTTTTTGGTTTGTTGTTACATTGGTAGATAGTGGAGTATGTTTAAATGTAAAGCATGTGAATTAGAATACAAAAATAAGTCCTAAAATAGACACTGAACTATAGGGATATCTTCAGGGATTGCCTGATTAGTAGTAAAAGGCATATTTTCAGATTTATCATAACTTATGGAGAATCCCATAACCATCTCTAAATTCTTGAGGAAAATAATTTGGGGCTCACATGGGGATACTTACTTGCTATCGATAACAAATTGTATAATAAATGTATGTTTCTTTTATTGTTTTTATTTCTGGTAGGATATGTATATAACCAATTCATTATCAGCATAAACAATAAAAGAGAGGGGGACCCATGCCTTACTACTGCAAAAACAATAATAAACAAATGACTGTGGCCGTTTAGTGAAATACTTTAATATTCATGCATAAATTCTATACTCATGTAGTGTATGCTGATTTGGTCCTGATCTCAGAACCTAAATTCCTTATTCAATGCAACAATGCTTTAGTTGCATCATAGCTATTAAAGGCAGCCTACTGTCACATCCTACTACTCTTTCAAAAGGATTTTGCTATTAACAGTCATAATTAAAGATAGAAATTACTCTATCATTTGCAATTCTCATGATTTTTCTTTTTTTAATTAAAACCAACCTAGCTTTATGGTTCAACAATTCATCATAACATTGAAATACTTACTTAAATACTTATAGTGAAATACCATCTGATCTGAACATGTTCATCTTTAGTTTTCCTTTTCACAATCATTTTCTTAATATATGAAACATACAGAAATATATCTGGAAAGTTATGATTAATACTACTAACCTGGAGAGTCTTAAACCATTTTCATTTGCTTTCTGGACAATCTATTTACAGCATTTATGCTTCACAGAAGGAGCATAGTGTTGAAAAGATGTGAAGAACATCTAACAATCAGTTAAACTCAAAATTTAAAGTTCTAATATATGCATCACAATGTAAACCCAGTAGGATTTCAGGGTGGTGATATTCAAAGTAAGTCCAATATTTGAATGTAATTTTATGTTTTAAAATAATGTTTTAGACTTATCTGAAAGCCCATAAATATGTGTAGAATGTCAGAGTATAAATGGATTTGTGAAAATATTATCAAAGTAATTATTATAAACAAAAACATGTTTAAAGATATTACATCCATATAGCAGGCAATATCTAAAAATGTAGAATATATAGAGCTATTGTAAAACAAATATACTTTTTAGAGATATCTATTAATACAGTATGAACACTGCCAGCCACCAGAACAGCACACACACAGTAAGTTTTAAAGGCAGACAAGAGAAAAGGAACATTATTTAGTTTCTTCAAACCTACCCCTCAACCATCTTAAAATTAAAAATATAGTATGCCTTAAACTTAGAAAGTACTTGTACATTATTAGGTACACTATATCTTAATGATTACAAAGTAAGGCACATCACAGCTCGGCTTTCTGACTTTATTATTTATTTATTTTATTTTACATTTGTTAACCAGGATAGTCCAACTGGATACATGTCCATTTTCAGTGGAGGCCTGGGGAGAAAAGCTCCAAAGAAACACATATGCATGACATAAAAACAATATATTTTACATGTTTCTAGTATATTCAACCAGACAATATAGATGAGCATACAAGAGGATGAAACAGCATGGGTAATGAATACAGAGTGCTTAGTAGGAATGATGCATCTGTAATTGTATAATCTAAGTGCCCAGTCAAACAGCTTGCTATACCTCTTAAAGAGATAGCCTCCTCTTCTCCAAGAATAAAACTGTTAGCCATATTGATTCATATCACTGCAATGATTACTGTGAATGACAGAATGTATCACAGGGTGAGAAATATTGCACTAAAATGGAAAGTTTCCTTTACAAACCAAAGTTCCATCTGTCCAAACTGGTGGTAGCTCAGGTTGATGCAAAAGATTCTATGGCACTAATTTAATTTAAACAGCAGCACATAATTTGCAAAATAAAACAGCAATTAAACAAACAGGTCAGATTGAAAACTTAAAGTTTAAACAACAAGAAAGTGTCCTAAATCAAGGAAAGTGCAACCCCATAACCCTTTTGTCAGAGCCAAAACAGCAGGTGCTGAAGAACAGCTTTCAGAATGTATTGTTACATAACACCTTAACATGGCACGCTAACCAAATTTTTTAAAGTGCTGATGTAATGGCTGAATACATTTTTTAGATTTCCTGATTCATTCCTTCCCATAGGCTCCATACTAAAGTAAGGATAGAGGCTATAGAACAACATTCAAAAGTTTTTCTAATAAAAAGAAATTTCCTAAAATCCCCTAATTCTATTGCATCAAAGGAATGCAGTTCAGTGTCTTCCCTACTGCACACCTTACAAAATGACATTGCCATTCTGTAAGCTGTTTATTTCATATCAGCCTTCAGAGACAATTTAATTTTTTTTTTATTAAACAAGAAACATATTTATTAAATTTTTACTTATGACACAGGCAACAACACATTTATGTAAATGAAAACAAACCATATTAGCATAATTTTAGTTGCCAACATTATACGTAACTTACAATCTAAGCAGTCAATGTCAGTCAAACATTAAATAGCGCATTCAAGCCCTGCCTTCCGTTAAACCTCATTCCTTGTGTGCATGTACTGTTCCCACTATTTTCATTTTGTTATGTAATTTGCTCCTACCCTTTTATAAAGATCCCATTTCAAGTTGTTTTATCTCTGTTACTATATTCACTACTTCTAGTACAGTTGGTTTCGACTTTGATTTCCATTTCTTAGTAATTACTTTTTTTGACAGTCACCATAATTAGACTCAGCAAGACCTTACTATGTCTATGCAATTCTGATGCTGTATCATAGCTCAAAAGAAATAATTTATTTAGTCATACCAATTTGCTCGCCTAGTATTTCTTATAGAGTAGTTTGCAAGGGAATTTTTAAAATCTGCTAACTCATTACACTCTCAGAAAATATGTTTCCAATAAACTCTTTCTTAGCCATCATATCTCCAACATTTGCTGTTTACCTGAAGAAAAATTCTTCTGAGTCTACTTGGGGTATAAAAATACCTATGTAAATACTTCCAAGCAAAGATCCTAAATCTTTTAGACTTTGTAGTATATTTAGGAGACATGCATATATCCCCCATTGTTTCTTTGTGAATTGCTTGTCCAATTTCTCTTCCAAATCCTAACATCCTCTGATTGATTTTTATAGTTATCATGCAATATTTTGCATACTATATTAATTATTCCTTTTTTAACAGCAGCTTCTGTTCTAGATACTATTAAAAACTCTACCAGTGCTGATCTTTTGCTTAGGATCCCCCCTACTTCTTTCTTTTTGCCTATACTCTGATATCACAGGAACATAATCTCTAGCTTGCAGTCCAAATAAAATTGTGGCCTCTTCCCATTCTATTACCTTTCCCTCTCTAATTATTTTTTTGCCAGTGTCATGGTTCTTTTGCCAGTCCCTTCTTGTCTGTTGTCTGTATCACCAATTGCAGTTATCCCTATCAGCAGAATCTCCTTTCTCCATTCCTGTGTTGGCTTAGTTCTTAGAATACTTTCTGCTGCTTTATGACTGTAATATTTTGCATGGCTATTGTTATTCTCCTTAAGGATCTGCATCCAAAATCCCAGTCTATTTTTATTCGGTGAGCTTCTCCTCTGTTTTGTCATCATCCCTTTCAACTTTGAATTATAGGTTTCTGTTTGTGCTATGTATAGGAGCCTTAACTGTGCAGCTCTGAAATACCCCTTCAAATTGAGTAATCCCAGAACACCTTGTTCTGTTGGAAAAATTAGCTTATCCCACTTAAATCTTGCTTTTTTCCCCCTCACAAATAACGTCCTTCATCTCCTTATGAATTGCTATCCACCGATTCTCCTCTGGTTGATAAAACTGTGCCTGACCTCTGTATAAAACTAAAAGGACTAAAACATTTTAACTGCGTGTATCTTTACTATCCATATCCATAAATCAGAGCTTCTAATTTTTCTGTTTTTGTATTATCCTTTGTTTAGTGTCTTCCCAAATATCCTTAGCTGCCACACCAGAATCCTTTTGAATCTGTATTCCTAAGTACTTCATTTTATCATATCCCTATAAATATGGATATTATTGAACCAGTTCTTGTGTGGGTGCATAATTTACAGCTATTGCCTTTATTTTAGCCTCATTCATTTTATATTCTGAAAAGATATTAAACTGTCTCAAAATGTCCTACAACACTGAAATGACCTTTTCTGGTTTTATCATGTAGAAAATAATATGATCTGCAAATAGAGCCAGCTTTTTATAGCAATTATAACCTTGAATTTCAGAGTCCATTATTTTCTTTGCCAGCTGTTCTAAGTATAATGCAAATAACAAAGGGAAAAGAGAACATCCTTGCCTGGTTCCTATGCTCAAACATAAATTATCAGAGAGGAACCCATGCACCTTTAATGTTTTACTCTGATCCCTCATATATCCTCCTAATCAATGTTATAATTTTATCAGAGAATGCAAATGCTTCCATTGCCCTGCTCATAAATTCCCATCTTAGTCTGTCAAGTGCTTTCTCTGCATCAAGACCCACCAATAACAGTGGTATGTTCTTACATTTTACTTCACTCTGGATCATCAATGTTCTGTTAATGTTGTCAAATGTTTTTCTCCCCTCCACAAAACCACATGGATCCATGTATATCAATTTTGGCATCACCTTTGCCATTCTTTTAGCTATTATAGACATAAGCACTTTATAATCATAGTTTAGGATTGATTTATTTAAGGCAAATCTCCACAGGAAATCACTGCACTCTAAAAGTCATTTGTATAATAATCACTTAACACCCTTCTTTTGAGATATAGAAAGTTTTGGATATCTATCTCATAAATAAATCTTAAAATATTTAATATAACAGTAGTGCTAAGTTCACACTAAAGTATGGCTAGACATTTTCCACAGGAAAAACGTTTATTCATCGATTCATAGATTCATAAATTGTTGCTAAGCTAATGACCCAAGGGGCCTTTCTAAGCCTTGCCAGGTTTTCTCAAAAGAATAATGATGTCCTGCACCCAAATAGGACATTGATAGCCAGAGAAATTTAAGCTACCTCTGTCTATAAGGGGCATAGGTGCTAGGTCTGGTGTAAATTTTCTATTTTCCAACCAGTTGTCTAAGTGGTGCTTAAACTGGGTAATAGATGAACTCACAGGAAGGACAACAAACAGACACCAAGCATCTTTTCAGGATAAAATTATTAAATGCTTTTGTCCCAGTTCATCACAGGGCTTCTTCAGAATAAAAAATACACAATAGAACCACTCTTAAATACTTAATTGAACAGATGATCATTACTGACCAGATTAATTGAAGAGATGATCATTACTGACCAGCAATGTTAAAGATTAAATCAAATGTTAATTACATAAGCAATTAACTAGTTAAAACAATCAATATACTGTGAACTAGTTAAATAAACTAAATAAGTGTCTACAGAAAATCTACAAATATCTAAAAGATACATAAAGCACCACTTTCAATATGATCTAAGTTTTAAAAGACATGTAATAGAAATCAATTCATTTAAACCTGGTGCTGTCAAAGCATTAAGAAAAAATGGTCACTAAAAGCTCCCTATTCTCTATTTATTTATCTATAAGCTTCAGGAACCTCCTCTGAGATGTTGTAACACCTCTTCAACCACAAAGAACAAAAATCTATGAGTAGGATTTATTTATATATGTTTGTACAGAGAATTAGAACATCTTTTTTATTTACATCATAAATATGCTTGTACACACATTCCTTTATTTTCCTCTCGGTTTTTCCCTATATGAAAGGCTGAACACTGTTGGTAGGTAGCTAAATAAACCACTCCTTTGGTATTGCAATTAAATTTCCTGAAGAGATCCATTTATTAAGTACTAGTAACAATATTCTCATATTACAATCTTCAACTTTTTAAAACAAAAATAATCTATGCTATATTCTCCTGGGTAGAATTAACATTGACATTTTATGGCTAATTTTATCTCTTATATCTTACAAATTTCTGCTTAGCTAAGCCAATATACTTTAACTAAGATTTCTAAATATTATACTCTCTTGCATTCAGAAATTTCAGGGTTTTCTATATACTAAACTTAGGTAAGTTTTATTCTGCTTGATTTCAACTACCTATGATCACATATTTCTCCTTCACGTGATTGTTGTATACCCTGTCTGTTTTGCTATCATCCATTTCTATTTTGACTGATTGGTTTATTACTTCCAGAATAATAGCTATCTCAGTTGAACAGCCCTATAGTATTATTGGAAATGTGGAAATACCAGCCCTCATATCTCAACTGTAAGAATCAGCTTATTCCAATCCATTCATGGACCTTTACTCTCCCTTTTCTAGATCAATATATCATTCTTCAATTGTAGCTAGAATCCTTTACCTGGGACAAATAAAAATGCTTGAGCCTTGTGTACCTTTAAGGGGACAATAAACATTTTAGCACATGAACCCTCTGATCCAAAACTATTCTCAGAGTTTTCCATCTTTTTATCATGTTTCCAGTTTTTGTGCTTGCCTCTCCCCATGATTCTTTTAGGGAGTCCTTAATGTTCTTGACAATCCATAAGTCCATGTGTTTGATTTTATTTGGCCTCATAAATGTGAATAGTATGCCACTAACTTGCATGTAGGTACATAGTTCACACAAATGTATTTGTTTTTTGTCATTTTTCATATATCTAAAAGGATCTACTTGAGAAAGCTGAAAGCTGACAACACAGACAACAAAATACCTGACACCAGAACACTGACAATGCAGAAAGCCGACAAGTCAAACTCCTGACAAACCATAATCCCAACAAAACAGAACACCATCAGATACAGACATCAGCAGCCACTCCAGAATCAAAACACAGCAACTAACTACAAAAAAAATGACTGAACTTATTTTCATGAAGCTAGCAGCCCCCCTGCACCCATGTTGGGGGGCTCTGCCCCCACACCCCCTTTAACTTTAATATACCAACTCCGAGATCACACTACAGTGCGGAACTGCTTGTCTTGCTTGTCGGTGTTTTGCGTGTCGGGCTTTCCAGTTGTTGGCAATTTCAACTGTCGGCCTTCTGGTGTCATTCATCTTGTTGTCGGTCTTCTGGGTTGTCAGCCTTATCAGGTAAACCCATCTAAAAAGAAGTTAAACCGTCTCAAAATGTTTATCAATTTTGGGACGTCGTCCTTTGGATTGGTAACATGCACAATGATATTATCTACAAACACTGACAATTTTCTTCTCCTTCACTCAGTTCACATATTATTTATTTATTTCTGTATTTATTTATTTATTTCTGTTAATGGCTCCAAATTCATGGTTTATAGTTGTAGGGAGAGTGGACACCTTTATCTAGTCCCTTTTCTTGTCCTAAATTCAGTTGTTATTCTAACATTGACTTTTAATATTACGTGTAAGTCTCTATATATCTCTCTCTCTTGTAGTATCTTACCAAATTCCATAGGGAACCTTATTTTATACAGTATCTCTGACAGACATCTCCCATGTAATCTATCCAATGCCTTCTCAGCATCTAATGCTATCATAATTTTCCTACTCTACCTCCAAAGGAATCATATGTGTCCTTAATAAGTTATCAAAAGTGCTACCCCTTTACAAAACCGCATTGATCTATTTTGATAACTTTGGGAAGAACCCACGGTAACCTAGTTGCTAATATAACCACAATTATATTATAGTCACAGATGAGCACCAAGACTGGTCAGTGTGAGTGTGGATTTGCTTAATCCCTGCCTATTGTCACTGATATTGCTGTTTCCTTTCCGTGTCCATGGTATACCCTTCTATTGCAATATTTCATTAAGTGCCTTATGTCAGACTGGAATAATGGTTGCCTTGCATGCCTTCCATAGTTTTGTTGAAAAGTCATCTACTTCAGGAGCTTTTCCTATTGCCTGTTTCCCAATCTGTTCTCTGTCTAAGGTTCATAGGTTCATAGGTAGGTACTAGGCTATCTGCTAAAAGGCATTTATAAGCCTAGCCAGAATGTGTTGGCTTTCGCTGCCCCCTTAGATTAGTTCCCTGTACCTCTGTCCAACAGATCCATTGAAGTAATTCCTGGGGTAAACTTTCTGTTTCCCATCCACTCATCAAGGTTTCTCTTGAAGAGGGTTAGTGAAGAGCTCTGCCTAATGTAGATTGGAATCTTGTTCCAGAGCATGGGAAGTCTCTGGGACATGAATCTATCCCTCCAGCACATCCTATTTATTGTTGTGGTGAGGTTTAGATCCCTGGAGCGTGTGGCTTGAGGGGATATGGTTTTCTTTAGGTGGAACATGTCCATCAATTCTGGGTTGGACATGGCCTTGTATGTCAGGCAGAGATCACCTCTGAGTAGGCGGTATGCAACCGAGTACAGCTGGAGTTTCTTCAGTTGAGCTGCATAGGGCATCTGCTTGAGGCCAGTGATCCTCTTGGTGAGGAACTTCTGTGGTCTTTTCAGTTGTTTCAGGTGTCTTGTAAGGTACATCCCATATGGGTCATTGTACTCTATGATGGGTCTGATGAGTGATGCCTAGAGGGGCCCAATGACATCTTTTGATTTGGATGCAAACCCTTTTGTGATTAGGTGGGCCACATAGAAGGATTTTCTAACCACTTTGGCAATGTGATTATCAAAAGAGAGGTTACTATCTACTTGGGTCCCTAGATCCCTTATTACGTCTTCTGTATTTAGGGTGCTACCACACAAGTGGTAGTTTGTGGGTACTTTGCTTTTTTCCAAAGCGGATGACTATGCACTTTTTGGCATTTAGCTTGAGGCTATGGTTTTGACACCAGGTATCTGTTTCAGTGAGACCCTTTTGGAGGATGTTTGTGTCAGCCGGAGAGTAAATTATAGCCTTTAGTTTACAGTCATCTGTGAACTTGGTCAGCCATAGTCCTCCTGTGCTTGCCTGTACCTCTGAGGAGTATATGCCAAACAGGAGGGGTCCTAGGACTGAGCCTTGGGGAAAGCCACTTGTAACCGGTTTAGAGTCAGACCTAGCTCCCACAACTCTTACCATGTGGGTCCTGTCCTTGACCAAGTTGGCAACCCATCTCATGACTTAGGGGTTTATGTTCAGGCTGGTGAGCTTGCCTATAATACCTGAGTAGGGAATGGTGTCAAAGGCCTTTGTGAGGTCTAGGTAGGCTGTGTGGACCACCTTTCCCCTTGTCTATAGCCTTGGTAACTGTCTTAAAGAAGTCCACCAGGTTTAGGAGGCATGATCTGCCCTTAACAAAGCCAAACTGGGTAGGGTCCAGTGTTTGGAAGTTTCCTATGTCTCTGTTAATGAGATCCATGATGATGCACTCCATAGCTTTGTAGACCAAACTAGTCAGGCTTATAGGGTGATAGTTCGCAGGGTCCGTTGTGGCTCCACCTTTGTGGAGCGGAATAACTGTTGCTGTGCACCACTCCATGGGCACATAGCCTGTGGAGATGCTGAGTTTAAACAGTGTGCTTAGGTGAGGGTTTAGTTCATCTTTGAGCTCGTGTAGGACACAGCCTGGGACACCGTCCGGTACCATTGATGCTGTGTTTTTGGCTTTGGACAGAGCTGTTTTAACCTGAGTGTCTGTGATTTCAGGGGCACTACATTCTTCTGGTATAGTTATGGGCCCTTTTGGGGGTGAGAGGGGATGAAGTTTGCACTGAACCTGTCTGTCAGGATGTTGGCTATATCAGTCGGTTCCGTGTATTTTGTGCCATTCCGCAGTAACTCTGAGCAGATTTGAGAATTGCCACTTAGATTCTTGACATAGCTAAAAATGCCTTGTGGTTATCTTTGGAGTCCATGACAATTTTTCTTTTGAAGCTAGCCTTGGATGATTTTATGAGGGAATGTAGTTTCTTGCTGATTCTGATCAGGGATGTCTTCCCTTCTTGGGATTTTACTCTTTTCTGTACTAGTTAACTCCTTCTATTGTATAGCTTGTTTATGGCAGTGGTCCACGAGACTGGTTTCCTTTTCTTGGAGGAGTGAGTCTTGGTTTTGTTTGGGATAGCACAATCCATGCATTCTTGTAGGTGCCTGTAGAGTACATTAGTAAAGGATTTTGCAGCTTGGACAGTGTTATCCTTTAGCATGGGGGCTTTGAAACTTCCCACCTCCGTCTTAAGTAATGTGAAGTTTGCTTTTGAAAAGTTTTTCATGGTAGATTCTTTGACCGGGGGTGGTGGCGGAATGTGGATATCCAGAGTGATTAGTTTATGGTCAGATCTAACCAGCGAGGGGTTGACCTCCGGTGTGGAACACCGGTTGCCCATGTTGGTGATGACCAAGTCCAATATGTTGTCCCCTCTGATGGGGGTGTTGACCAGTTGATCCAGGGCGTTTGAGTTTATAAATTGTAGGAAATGTTGGGCAAGGGAGTTTGTAAATGAGTAGTTCTCCCAGTTAATGTTTGGGTAATTGAAATCACCCAATATCATGGTGTTTGGTAGGACCTTTATGTTTCCCAGTGTTTCCAGGAATGTGGAGTGGGGGTCCTGGGACATGGTGGGTGATCTGTAGCAAGCTATAATTTGAATAGCATTTTTGCCTGTTGTTAGTTGCACATGGATGATTTCTGAAGCATCGTGCTGTGGCACTAATCTGGAGGTGTGGGTATTCTTGATGAATATAGATACTCCCCCGCCTTTTGTATTTCGGTCAAGGTTTTGTGGCCAAAATGTATGGTATGAGTTGTAGCCTGGTAGTAATGGGGTGCTCTCTGGACCCTTAAACCAGGTTTCTATTACTGCACATATATCGATTTTGTCCATACTGAGGAGTGCCTCGAGTGCATGCATTTTGAGGTTTAGACTTCTGGCACTGAGTAGCATTACCCTCAGTTTTTTGTTACTTGTGCTATTTATGGTGGTGGGTTTGTCTTTTGAGCCTTGCCTAAAAAAGGCACTATGGGGGTGGCAAGAGCCTTGGCCAGTATTTGAATGCCGGAGCAGAAATTTACATCTTGTCCCTTTTTGTAAGGAGCAAGGGTGCCAAACCAGAGTTGAACATATGGTTTCCCATCAATGCATCCAGCCTGCAGTTGAATAAAGCAAGAAATATACTCAACTTCACATTGAGGGGTAGGCAGTCCTAGAGAGGTGGCATTCTCTTTGAGACATATCAATCCCCCTAGCATGTTCTATTCAAGTTGCAATAGAGGATGAGGTCTTTAGATTTAGAGTTGGTGTGTGCCACTATTGAACTTAAAAATTTGTGGAGGGTCTGAAAGGATGAGATCCATGGAGACTCTGAAAGGCAATGATCTCCCTTTAGCAGCTTGTCTGACACTGAAAAGGACAGTACTGTGAGGCAGAGTAGCTTTTATAATTTAGTCCCTTGATTTTCTTGGTGAAAAAACATTGTAGTCACATGTCATTCATGGTTCTTTACCAGATAGGCCTTATCTCAATCCTGACCAGCCACCATGATGGTTTTAGTAGTATGCAAACTCCCTTTTAGTTGCTAAAACAACCTCTACCAATTAACACACTTTTGAAATATTTCTCATCATCTTCCCTTCTTCTGTAATTTTTTTGCTTTTGGGACTGCACTTACATCTCCCTTTACTGTAATTAAATTCTGGTCACTTTCCTTCGGTAAAGAGGGCAGAAGGCTATGGGTTCTTTTCTCACTCTAGGTGATTGGATTAATTTTCAAACTGCTGTCTCGCAGTTTGTACAGAGGGTAAAGACTGCCAACTGAAGTTTCAATGGTACAATGTTTGATTTCCTCCATCCCCATTTGCCTACTGTGTGACCTTGAACAAGTCACTGAGATAGCATTTTAGGGAACCTGTTAACTTTGGCTAGGCTCCTCAGTGGTCCCCTGGACTACAGTTCTATCAACTACTTATAAACCAGCACAATCGCAATCCTTTGAAGGAAGACAACAAACTCTTGCATAATCTCTTTTATCTATGTCTTTTTTTATTTTGGTGGAAATCATATGCTTCCCAAAGTCAGTCTTCTGTCTCACTAATTTCCCTTTACTAGGACATATTTCTGTTGCGCTTCTATTTTGAGTTCATCTACACAGATGTGGAACTGCTTCCTTGTCAGTGTTATGACCTCATCTTTTGCTGCTCCCCAGTGCTTCTGTGTAGAATGCTTCCATGAAACCCTTCCTCATTTCCTTTCCTTTTTAAGTATGGTTCCTGGATTGCTACCTCTACTTCACTATACCATATATACCATAGAACCTTCTGCATTTTTGACTTATTTGTGAGGCCATGTACATTCCATGCCAGCACCCTCATGGCCATTTATTTCCTAATATGTATCCTCTTTTCCACACTATTTGTTCTCTTTTTCATACCTCCCAGCTGTCCAGACTATTGCAGAATGTCCAGATTTTTGCCTCAGCTTTTTGGTGTGTTCCTCATAAAACTTTTTTTTGGCAAATCACTGAGGACTGAAGGCACTAAATAATGTCATACATTCAAGTTTCAGACTTCATATCCTTCATAAAATGCATGTTAAGACAAGTTCTGCTACTGTTTCTAAATTTATAAAATCTGTCCTTGTTTTAGGTCTATGCTCTCCCATTACTTTAGACTCTGTCCAGGTTTCTTGCACTGAGAGGTTGAGAGGTACACTCATTTTCATACAGTAGTAGGAGTCCTTTCTCTTTAACTGTCCAGCCTTTCCTTTAAATAGTTTTAGCAGCATCAAAAAACTGTTTTGCAGAAACAACTTATTTACTTAAGATACAAATATGCATATGTAACCCTTGTTATCCCCATCCTCATTTATCTTCCTAGCCTTTTGTAAACCCACTACTCTCTTGTGACACTTTGCACAACTTATCATTGCTTCCATCCCCCAACCGGAGAGTCCCCTTGTCATTTCATTTCTCTTTTGGCCAATTAATACACACCCATCTCCCACCTCTATGTATATTTGACTATCACTCTTCTAGATGTACCCACTTTTTTCTTTTGTAAACCCTCATGTCTTAAAAATATTGCAGAAGTGTCTATCTGCCTGTCATCTTTGTCATCCATTCACCAATATAAACCATCTTGTTTTGAAATTCATAATCATTTTATCTCATATACCTCTCTCCTTCTTCCTCTTGACTACATATTCAAAAACCAAACTGCATTATTCTACTTTATTTGTCATTTCCCATCTATTGTCTTGTTGTGATATGTGTTTCCCTAAACTGAGTTTTCTAGTTTCACTAATATCACACCTCTTCTAAGAGCTCATTTATATTCATCTGTCTCCTGCCCTTTGTTGAACTTCTATAACTCAGCACTTGTATGCTGTATTTTTATTCTTTCAGCCACTTTCATCTATCTGCTACTGACTGTTGGTTTTATCAGTCTTTTAACTCGGGCATCTCACTGGCCCATGAGTTCTTTGAGTATTTCTTTCTTTCTGTACTTTATTTATTTATTTATGTATGTATGCATGTATGTATGTATTATTTTACAATTCACCCTGTCTAAATTACTGCTCTTTTAGCATGTCACCATGTTTTTAACAGTAACTCCCTTCTTAAGTACACACTTTCTATACTTATTATTAGAACACTCATACATTCTAGCTTGCCCCATTCATATTTATCAATCAATTCACTCCTCTCAGCAATCAGTTCTGTTTTTCTTTCCCACCAGCCTGCCACTCCTCTTTCTTCTTATACTAAAGGATTCAATATGAGAATCTTTATTGTCAGACTTACAGTTGGTATACTCTTTCTCTGAAATACCTCATATTTTTCTTTCTCGTATTGTACATTCCACTTTGTATATATTATTCTCTCTAGTGGAGTTCTTTAATTTTAGACAACTCTTTCAATGATTATTTAGCAGATACAAACAGTTAAATCTGCTGATACTGTTACCATGAGTATATAACATAATTTCAAGTATACAGTCCAAGAAACAATATTACTAATATCAAATCAGTTGTGTTTTCATTTATCATTTGTTCACATTGACTATTACTCAATAAACAGTCTGGTTCATTAACTCATTCATTTTCCTGTCAAGACTCCTTGATCCCAAAAAAATGTTTAATATTTATCAATGTAGATAATATTAATCAAATGTTATGCTTACCTTGAGTATATAACTTTGTTTCAAACATAAAACATTACAAACTCTGTAACATTTCTATTAGTATCAGATCAGCTGTGTTTTCAATTATTATTAGTTGGTTTATGCTTCAGTCAGAAAACAAGATAGCTCATCATCTCAGTCAGCTCCAAAGTCAGAAAAAAAGTTCATTCATAAGATTATCCCTCACTTTTTTGGGTGCTTCTCCATATCTCACAGCCTATCTTGCATCATCTTCCTAAATAGTTCCAAACCTCTGGCCCATTGTTGTCTCTGCTTCATTTCACTCTGGCTTCCTTGTTGAATAAGTTACTCATCTTTTTAACTTTGTCTCCGGATCCAAGAATTATTTTGTGCAAGTGAGGAAGAAGACTTTAAAAACTGCCAGGTAAATCAGTCTAAATCTTAGTTTCACACTTTTGCAGAGTGTCAAATGTCTCTAACGTATAATCATGACCCATGAAAACTTTTTTTCTGCCTCCCATAATGGCTTCCTCTTCTACTACAGCTGACTTAGCAGCTAATCCTTCAACTTGAAAGTTGGGCCTTGGAAAATAACAGGTCAATCTGTGGGACATGAAGACTGTATGCACTATAACTAGCAAAATCACTTGCTCAGCTTGCTCACCATGTAATCTCTTCAGTCCCTTCCTTCTGACCCTTCTGGAACATTCCTAACCCTTACATTTCCCTTCTTTCTCTGAACTCTATTTACAAGAGCTTTTTTGTTATATCTTCTTGGGCCATGTCAAACTCAACATGTTGTATAGTCTAATCACTTTCTGCTTTTTGGAGAGCTCCAGTCTCATACATGTGTTGTAGCAGGACTGTTTTAAAATCAGCTAATCATTTATTTGTCTTTTTCGTGTATTCCATTAATGACTCATTTATTCTGACAACATCTTTATATACCGTGCTAATTGTGGGCTCTTGTTTTCCCTCTTGTTCATTCTTTGTCTGTTAAAAGTATGTTGTCCCTTTCTAACCTCTTTTCAAGCAGTTCCTTGCTTCCCACTTTCAATTTTTGGACCTATTCCCTGGAGATTTTCAACGCGAATTGTGCCAAAGTACTGGCTTTCTATTACCTTGATTCTCTGTGTCAAGGAGGAGTATAAAAATTCCTCACCATCTACCTTTGAACAAAACCAGAAAACTACTTTCATTCTGTAATTAACTTTTTTGAGCCAAGGCCACCATTCCATTTAATTTTAATTATTACAACTGCAACTCTATATGATATTATCGGAGTCTGGTCAACTAATGTGATAGCTTATAATTTCATGTAAGTCTTCACTTAGCTTAAATAATCAAATGCCACATAATTTATCATTCTCCAAGTTCACTATGAAAGCCTTATGATCTGAAAATGCACTTTCCAGTTTTTTATGATAGGTCAAGCAACTCAGCATTTGTAAAGATATAATTTTGTCTAGTAGTTAAATTCCCATTGAAATAAATAAACCATTCTAACACCTAAACATAATCACTTTTTATTTATTAAGATCTTGCAAAATCTAATATCCACAACTTCTAATTGTTTTCATTACTTCATCTATCAATCCAGAATTAAAATATATATCCTGTATAGCAGTGTATTCTTTGGATAACCCCATTTCAATTTTATCCCATAAAATTGTATGCGTGCAAATTAATTGTCTACAATTTGCTAACTCAACTTTTTATATCACCTATCAATTATTTTCCCAATCCAGCTACCTTCACATGTAAAATATAAACATTTTGTAGTAAAACAAAAGTGAGTTCCCAAGAACATTGTTCTGACCCAACTGACCAGAACCCTTTCCCATGAAAAAAAATTCTCCAAACAATATTATTCACTACCAGAAACTTTCCTGATATCCTGGAACATTTAAACATCATTCCCATTTTGCCTGGAACAGTTTGCAATTCCTCACCCACAAGCATTAGAAATACAGCTGTTAATACCATTAGAAAAATAATATTTTATGTGTTCCTTTCTGTTTGATTCATCCATTTAAATGTTGGTTCATTTAATTCATTACCTGTTTCCTCTTCTAATATATAGTAGTTTCCATCATGTTCAGGCTTACTGGTAATTTCAGCACAAGGATTTGATGATACAACTGTGATATCAGGCTGATCCCCCCTCCAGCCTCTTAGCTAAGTAGTATTACCCTGAGAATGCCTTATATGTTTTGGATCCAACTTTGGGAATTTATGTCTTTATTTTACATTTTCTGTTAATATTCTGATAATCACCTTCAGAAGCATCACTATGATAGATGCTATTATTTTATTCCAAAAGATATAACAATCATCTGGGGTATGTTCACAAGCATGTCTAAATCAACAATTAACAAGAATTTGCACTGATCCAAGTGTCCGGCTGCACTCTGCAGCTCCTGCTTCTCTGTCCTGCTTCTCACTATGTCAGTAAAAAAAAACTTTGATCTGAAGTACTACCTGGAAACACTGCCTATGGCTGGCAATTGATGATCACAGAATAGGCTGCTTTTCTTCTCTTAAACCTCCAATTTTGTCATTTAAGAGGAGAGAGAGAAAGAAACACTATTACTGCTAGCAAAATCTCTGGCCTCTGCTATATTGACAGTAGTTTCAATTTTACCCACAATTTTTGGAAAAACATTTCACCCAATGAATCATCTGCATGTCTTGTAACTGTTATGTATTTATTTTTCTAGGTTACAAATTAAACATAAATCACATCCTCTCAATCTGCTGCAGACTCCTGCTAATCTGCTCCATTAGTAATCAGCATTACATCAATAAAGACAGAATAGGGGTTTTACTTAATTTTATTTTAGTACAAGTGCACATTGAAATTACAAAAAAAACAAAACAAAATAATACAAAAAAGAAAAGAAAACAAAAGAATTCAAGAAAAAAATGCAAAAAACCAGGTTTAATATTATGTTTCAAAGCTTATTTATATACAGCTTTTGTGGATCTAACACAGAAAACTTGTCAAACAATATACATCCAAGTCAATGTTGTTGTTGTTATTGCACTGAGTCCAGAACTCTTTCCATATTAAATCAACTCAGTACTGATATCCCATATATGTACCCAAAGTTATAATTATTTTTACATAAACCTTCCCAAAATTTACACACTGTTACACATTTGAAAAATGCTTGTTCAGTTGTTTCTAAAGTACAACAATAACAAAATATTTCCAACAATCTTGAATTTAAAAATGATGCATTAGCTGATAATTTTTATAACCTAATCTCAAGACAAAATCTTGCATAAATATTTATTTCTTATAAAGGTATAATCCTAAATAAAGACTTTTCATAATTTTACTTTTTAGCTGTTCCCATCCAGGATCAAAATAATACTCTTTCAATACAAATTCAAGCCAAAGGAACGGTTTGGAAGAAATTATTGAAAAAGTCAATTTCCATTGTCTTATTTTCTTACAAAGATTTCGCATTTCTGCATCATGTTCATATTTCCCTTTATGTATAGTGAAAAAACATTATCATTGAAAGATCTCAATAATGTTTGCAAAGGCATAGCGAAAGAACTTAAAATAGATTGAATCACCCTCAGACCTTCATCTTTAACATCTTTATATGATACCTCATTTAATGAGATTTATTCTGAAAAGAAAAGAACCATTAGTTTAGTTTTGTTAAAACGACTATATTCTAGCTACATAATTTACTAAACGATAAACAACGTAGGGGTCAATCCATATTTAAGGAGTATGCACACCAAGACACTACACAGTAGGCAGCAGAGTTATGTAAACTTGTAGGTCATAAGAAGATTCCTTCAGAAAAACATAAGATGAAGAACTCCTCATACCACATGAATAAGAGACAGGAAATCCACCATCAGGACATAAATTGTTTATTACAATCGTTCTGGTACCTCGGCTTCTCGCCTTCTGCTGGAACATTTACAACTGCATAATATGTCCCTTTATATACCATTTTAAAATCAGCAATAGATCAATTAGATTTTCCTAATTGTGTCAATTACATCATTATGTGATTAACTATATTCACCATACACCCAGTTCTCTTAACAGATTGTAACCACGATGAAGACAATGATGTTTAACCTACAAACAATGTCCCCATGTACTACAAAATCATTCATAATAACATTTAAATACAGCTGTAATACCTGTATATAAATACATAAATGAAAAATATATATGCACCTATTCAAAAATGTGTAAATCTATTTAAAATATTTCCACATTTAAATATTCTCAATATTAATACATAATTTAATACACACTTTACATATAAATTCATAACACATTGATACACATACTTATAAACTTGATTTTTAACTTATTTGATAAACTTTATTAACCTTTAATAACAGCATATAAATGTATTACTAAACTATATTAAATATTAAAATTGTTTTCCAAATTCATTCCTTGGGGACATGATGTATGATAATTAATAATCATTCTACTTTCCAGTTTGTTCAACTGATGTTTAAAATTACCACTTGAAGACATGGGGCATGCAAGAATACTAAAAATTAAACTATCTTCCAACCTTTTGTGTTTTGACAAAAAGTGCATGGCCACTGGACTTTCAAGTTTTTTCCTTCTTACATCACTCAAATGTTTCATAATATGTACCTTGACCTTCCTCGTGGTTTGACCAATGTACTAAAAAATGGGGTCACAGTTACACCCTATGATATAAATCACACCACAACTATCACAATTATAACATTCACTAGCCCTATATAGTTTGCCATTGATCTTGGTACTAGCTAAGTTTTTAACCCTATAACATACTGAACATCTACCGCAACCATATGATCCTACTCTTTTCCCCATGGTATCTAGAATTTAAATCTTTTTTATTTAATAATTCTTTTAAATTACAATATCTGACATAGGAAAAAGTTATGTGTTTTGGAAACAAACATCCAATAGAGGTATCATGAATCAATATTTCCCAAGCTTGCCTCACTATGTCCTCTAAAATAGGTGAAAGGTTAGAATATCTGGTAACAAAAAAAATCTTTCTTCCATCCTTTCATATTGCTCAATATTTCCAATTTCTCTACTGTTTCACCAGTATTCATAACTTTATTTCTAGCTCTTAGCAATATGTCTTCATTATAGCTTCTATTCCGTAACCTAATAAATGTCTCTTCTAAATTACTTTCTTTTAAATTTAATTCAGAAGTTGTGGTTGCAATTCTCTTAAATTCACCATGAGGCAGTGATCTAATCAAGTGTGAAGGATGCATACTGGGTACGTGTAAGAAATTATTAACTGCAGTGGGCTTCCTATAAGGCTTGTGCTGTACCATTTTTGTTTCATCAACTTAAAAAGTAACATCCAAAAATGAAGTGCTGTCCCCAATTTCCCAAATAAATTTCAACCCATGTGAGTTGTTGTTTAAAGTTCCCATAAAATTCACAAATTCTACCTGTTCACCTTTACATATAAATAGTAAATCATCAATGTACCTCTTGTAGTATACTACATTTCTCATAAAGTAATCCTGTTGTAACATAAACTGATTTTCAAATTCTCCCATAAAAACTATGGCATACAAAGGGGCAAAAACTGCCCCATTGCAGTACCCCTAGTTTCCAGAAATAATTTATTTTTCCATGTAAAATAGTTATGTGTGAGACAGTATTCAAGCAAATTCAAAAGAAATGTGGAACGTGGTCCTTCACCTAACGTTTTAGCCATTGCTTCCATGCCGCATCTAATATTGATGTTAGAATATAGTGCATTAACATCTACTGTTGCCCAAAAAAAAATTATCTTCCCATTTCAAATTAACCAAATCCTGACAAACATGTTGAGTATTCTTAACATGTGATGGAATCGTGGCTAGCTGTTTTCTGAAATGAAAGTCCAAAAATGTATTAGCATTCGCAAGAAAAGAACCCACCCCCGAAATAATAGGTCTTCCTGGAGATTTAGACATACTTTTGTGAACTTTAGGAATTGCATACATAAAAGGATGTCTAGGTGTCTTAACTGTCAATTTTTGTACATCACTATGTTTCAGAAAACCAAATCTTTCCCCACATTCCAAAACATCTTGTAACTCACTTTTAAATCTCTGTAATGGGTTGTGTTGCAATTCAACATAATACCCCTCTTCTGAAATTATATTTGAAACCATTTCATCATATTACAACACATTCATAACAACCCAATTACCCCCTTGTCAGCTATTTTATATACCACCTCATTCACATTGGCTTTAAGTTCTTGCAAAGCCATCCATTCCTGTTTGGTTAAATTATATGATTCAAAATTCCTAACAAAATGGGTGTAAGCATTTTCCACTATTTTACAAACTACATTTTCAAAAATGTTTATGGCTGGACTACTTCTGTGGGGCATGAAATTGCTATCTGACTTAAATCTGGGCATTTCTAAACAACCATATCCAGTGAAAAAAAGTTCAGCTGTGCCCCTATTTCTCAAAGTCTCATCTGAATTTTCTTCATGCAAATTTATACATGCCTCATAAATGGCATTACCATAAATGGTAAGATTTAATAATTCATCCTCATCAGAAGATTCTATGTCAATTGCACCCCCCCCCCATCATTAAGAGGTACATCTGCTTTTTGAAAAAATACTCTAAGGTTCAATTTACGCAGAACTTTTTAACATCAATAATCACATATGCCAAAGATGGAATCCTGGTGGGAACAAATTTTGCACCTTTAAGCAATACATTGTTGGCATAGTCTGAAATAACATTGTCAGTCAAACTGATAATTTTCAAAGCATTCTCTTGTGATACATCAGACATTCCACTATCCTGATGCATATTTAGATCTAAATTTAAAACATTTTCTATACATACTGGGACCTCCGAAATTTCAGAAGCCTCTAACAATTCTACACACACATCAGTATCAGAATTCACATTTTGAATAACATCTGTGATGATATCTTCACATCTTGAGACTTCAGAGACTTATATAGGTTAAACATCATTGTCTTCATTGTGGTTACAGTCTAAGAGAACTGGGTGTATGGTGAATGTAGTTAATCACATAATGATGTAATTGACACAATTAGGAAAATCTAATTGATTTATTGCTGATTTTAAAATGATATATAAAGGAACATATTATGCAGTTGTAAATGCTCCAGCAGAAGACGAGAAGCCGAGGTACCAGAATGACTATAATAAAGAATTTATGTCTTGATGGTGGATTTCCTACCTCTTATTTGTGTGGTATCATGAGAAGATTCCAACTGCTCTAGATAAGAGCCCTAAAGGAATCTATCTGGCCAAGAAGGATTACCAAATGATCTGCAAATCGTCCTACAATACAAGCTACTAATCTTCTTTTCTAAGCACTTCCAATATAGTTTTAGAAGGTATGCAAAGGTATAATTCCACCTCCCTTTACTTATTCTTCCTTAGCCCAGTAAGACTCCAGACATATCAGTAACTATTAGATCAGTATCCCTTCTCTCAGTAAATTTTATTAAGTAACATAGAAGTGCAATTTGAGGCATAATTGATAAGAAGTAAGCTTGATCTGTAAGGGGCAAACATTGCAAAATTTATGCAAGGACTTTACTAGAATACTCCCATCTACGGCCTATAATTAATTCTCATTGATTAGCTATTAACATTAGTTTTGAAAAAGCATTTTATACAGTTTAGCTTCTTCATAGAAATGAAAGCAGTAAACCTCTATGGAATACTAAAGTATGAGCCTACAAATAGTGTTGGTACATGCTGGAATAAACCATGCTAAGATATGGATAAAGATTTTAGTCTACAGCTGGGCACTGGCTGAAGTCTTTGTACTGACAGGAGTAAAATGAACTGACCAATTCATTACTGAAGTTCAGGTAATTCCTCTAGGTATGAATAACAATTAAAGCCACTGCATGTACCTGAGTGTCCATATATAATTCTTTGAAATGCTCACTAAGAAATTCCAAAGTGCGATAGGTATGAACTGCAGGCCTGTGCAATAACTTCACAGTAATATTCTGTCAAACTGCATTATATTTCTATTTCTATTTATGTTTATATTTATATTTATTTTTCACATGTGGTGGTTATATGAGTCCTATTTTGATTGTGGAATGTAGTACATGTAGTACATTTGCATAACATATGAGCACTGAGATGGCATAACACTTAAAATAAGAATCATGCAGTTTGTTCTATAAAACGGATGTTTTCTGTTACTTAAAAAATGCCAATACTAAAAAATATAGAAATGACAAGGAAAAAATGGCACAGCCAACTACCATACCATGATGCTTTTAATCTCACTGATGAAAAAAACAGTCTTAAATATAGTACATACATACATAAAGGTTCAGATATAATTCTCTGAAAGTGTAGAATATACTTGAGATATAATTCTTTAAAAGCTTTACTAGGAAACAAGGGGTGTTTTGCCTAATGCAGGGCTGAAGAGTCATTTCAGTGTCACAGTCTACCAATTTACATTCTGTTTTCTTTCATTAAAGAGTGGGTATATTCTTCCCATTTATGGTGTGAAATGTAATACCTGTCCAGAAGATTGTTGCACTAATATACATTACATCAGAAGTAACAATCGTACACATTTCTCCAGAAACATAACTTTTACTCTCATTGAATTTATGGCACCATCCTGAAAACAAACAAATGAAATAGCACTGCACTTATATATGAGTGCATTCCTTAATTAGGTAAGTAGGCTGCTAAGGAGCCTCTTTCGGCTATGAACCAGACCACAGACAGTACGTATAGATGAAAAAAAAAAACACATATATTAGAAGTTGATGTATATTTGATTTTTATACCTAATAGGCAATATCAAAGTGCAGATTGTAGCTGGGTGTCATAACATTTTCCTTAGCATTTTATTGGAAAATTTTGAATAGCCTAGATGATCTGGTCATGTGTTAATGACTACCACCAGTAAGCGTACAGTGTGATTACCCTTTTCAGTTTTGCCATCTTAATCAACAACAAACATGTTCATAAAACATGCAGTAAGATCTTGCAGGCAAACATGGTTAATACAAAAATTACAGTTTTTGTGTTCTTATAAATGCAGAACAAAAAATAGTATTTATTTAACAGTTTAATGATCAGAGATTAAACAGTTAATTTTGATACCAGAAGATTGGACGTCTGAGGTTCTATTTCCATACCCATAGTGTAAAATTAACTTTCAGTACTGGCACTGCACTACAGTACAGGATGAATGCTATACTCTGGTTTGTGCCTTGCCTTGGAATAGAAATTAAAAAAGAGGTTCCATCTGTAGAATTTTAGTACCAGTCAGATTTAAAAGCTCCCATGGCACTTATAAAAATAGTAGGTAAATTTCCCCATGTTCTAGTCCAATTCACCCTAGTAAGGTGTCCTTTAAAATAGACCATAGTACTATTGGGATTAACACACACAATAAAAAAACAGACAAAATAAATAAAATAAACTATACTTTTTGCTTTTAACGGTTATAGCAAAATTCAAATCTTTGACAAATGCAGAGTGACAAACACATATTATATTAGTAGGTTATGTGTTATTAGCTGATACAGTGTATAATACATGACTGATTCTCTACATGTCTTGTCCAGAATATTTTATTAAAAAATCTGTAACTATATCGCAGATATTGGAATTTGTACGTAAGTTTAAATGAATTGTATAAAATAATTAACAAAAAGTATCTCAGATTCTAATTGCCATTTTAATCTTAATTTTCACCTTTTACATACTGCCACTGACTCTTCACCATCATATTGTTGCTTCCACTTTTTAACTCACAATTCTTGCTCATACACAACTTATTAATCTGCAATACATTTGTTATTTTTACTTCAGTTTTCACTTACCTATAAATATACTTATCTCATTTTTTTAAA
Source organism: Protopterus annectens (assembly GCF_019279795.1). Taxonomy (NCBI): domain Eukaryota; kingdom Metazoa; phylum Chordata; order Ceratodontiformes; family Protopteridae; genus Protopterus; species Protopterus annectens. The sequence continues at coordinate 760,960,960 of NC_056744.1, forward strand.
CTTTGTTCTTTCCAAAACCACTCTGACAGTATTCCAAGGTAACTGTAGTATAAACTATTCTGCTTGATAACAGCCTGCTGCAGAACTGCCACTCTGTAAATTTAATAACTGTGCTGGTGTTTCCTGTTTTAAAATGTATATGATTGTCCTAGTAACATTGTTTATTTTTTTCTGTGCTAATACAGTGTATTGTATATTGTGTACTGCACATTCTAGGGATACTCTGCTGTACTACTTTCAATGACTGGTGCTTTTAACCCAAGGCCCTTGCTAAAAATAGACACCTTCACCCAAAGGAACCTTCTTTCTTTCTTTTCTTTTTTTTTAACATGAAGCATCTATATTAAATCACTTATGACATAGGCAATCGTACATTTATATACATAAAAACAAACCACATTGATATAGTGTCAGTGCTTTCTTGGTTAAAAAGCAAATAAATAAATCATTAAGTAAAAAGTAAACAAATAAATAATTTAAATAAACCAAAACAGGATACCAAAAATTAAAATATATATGGTTTTTAGATTACCAGACCTAAAAATCAATGTTGATGCTTGTGGAATGCCGAGACGTTTTAGTCATTTTAAATGGTGTACCATAAATGTACAATAAACAAACATTATCTCATTAACAATAAGATAAAGGAGCTTACAAGCGCCCCCCCCAACTGTACATATACCAACTCTATGGGCAAACAAACATGACGAAGGGAGACATTTCCAAAAAAAAAAAGGAATAATTGACTCTGCACTATTATTTTTTTTTATTTATTTACATTTTGTAACTGGGTAGTGTCTGACTGGGCAAGAAACAAAGCCCGTTTTCAGCAGAGACCCAGGGAAAAAAACTCCCAAAGTAAAGATTACAATATTTATAATCAGATATGCATGTTACAATACAAAAAGACTATTAAGAATTTACATAATTACATAGTGCAGTACAGACCTAGTGAATAATAACTGATAAAATTAAAAAAAATGAAAATATCCAAATATGACATCAATAAGACAAACAATAAAATAAATCAATATTGAGTTAGAATAAGCAGAAAGACAGAAGTAGGGTAGTGTGTTTGCTTAGCCAGAGGAAGTACAGGAGCATAACCAGTGATTGGAGAAATAATTATTAAGAAGCTGTTTGAAGGTATGAGTATTGGATATAGACAGTAGATGCTGGGGAATGGAATTCCAAGTTTTTGCTATGGAGAAGCTGTATAAAGAATCACCAAAAGAGTTGGGGGTTTTGATAACTTTGAGCAAGCTTTTATCAGCTGATCTGAGTGAGGTAAGATTAGAATAAGGTTGTATGAGGTTGGGTAGGGCTGGGCAATAGTCAGGTTTATGGATGACAGAGTGAGCTACTATTAGCTGGTTTTGGGCTAGTAAGTTTGGGAGTTCAATCCAGTTTAGTTTTTGAAGGGAGATACAATGGTGAGAACTGTGGGGAAGATTAGCCACACATTTGGCAATTTTATTATAGCCAACTTCTAGGTTATTCAATTCAGATTTACAAAAGTTTGTGAAGACTTGAGAACAATAGAGAAGGGAGGAAAGTAGGTGAGTTCTGGCAATAGCTATTCTTGCATGGCTATAAATGCTGTCAGCAATTATTTTCAATGGAAACATTTAAGTGAGGAAATTAACTTTGCCAAGCTGCTCAAAAGCTGCTTCTACAGCAAGTTGCCTGTCAATTAGCAACAGGAAGTAGATGAGTCCTTTATAATACTATTAGCACAGTCTACTAACACTATAGGACATTTTACAGCCATATGTCACATTATGATTTCCTACAAATTTGACTTTGTCAAATTGTTAAGCTTTCTTGTAGATTTATGCTGATATATGCAAGGGGCAAGAAAAGTCAGAAAAACAGTAATAACTGGGAGCACAAACGTATAAAATTGGCCAGTTTTAAAGTTGGTTAATGTAGATGTCAACATTTACCCCCCCCCCCGTCACTCAGATGAACATGCCTGCTTTTCATCTTAATGACAGGTTGCCCCCCCCCCCAGATGGCTGACCTTTTTTGTTTCTTTCGATACATTCCCTCTTCCATTCTATTTCTTCCTTCCTGTCCCACAGTATTTATATCAACACACCTTTCTCAAACAGCACCCCATGATTGTTGTAAAATAAAACATGTATTTTATCTACATATTTATTTATTCATTTATTTATCTATTTATTTACTATTTTCTCAGTCAATCAGTAATAATCATTCTGAGTCATTATTTTTGTTTTTATCAAAGTTATTGCACAATTGAAAATGTTTAATCATTTTCACATTATTGAAGTTCTAATTTATGTGAACAGGTGAAAACTAGTCAAGCTTGATGTTTTAGGCAATTATGTGAAATGTTCATTGTAGCCTTAGCCAGAAGAGTTTTCAGAGTATGTATTATGACTCTGAAGTGATTGGCTCAAGGAAGTACCCATTTAAGTTATTTATAATATAGTAATGGCTCTGTATTCTTAAATACCATAATCTGACAGTTGTATTGAACAAATGACCTTTCTATAGATTTCACATGCAGATGAAATTGCTTATTGAAGAACAATAGGGACATTTTTAATAATGGCAGTCACAGCATCTGCATTCATACAGCAGGATGTCCTTAACTGTAAGGAAATAAATACTCTTCAGAGCAGCAACAACAGGAAAAAGTCTAACACATTTAATTTCATACATTTACTAACCAAGTAAAACAGTGGATATTTTCCTTCCATAGCTGTACTGCAACATTAAGTGATCGTTTCATATACAAGACACAAACTACATTAAAATCCCTATTTATAAATTTTCACTTATGTAAAAACTCTTGCAAATGCATGGGCACTAAACATACATTATTATTAGACATTTCCTACAGATCAGTATTCTCTGGTTCTGCACATATTGGTTAATTTAGAAAATATTAAAATATTTTTTTTTTCAAGTAATCGATTTCTGTTAAAGCTTATGCTGTGTGAATACCAATTGTCATTCAACTAAAGAAACATACGTGCTTGACATTTTGAACTGTAGACACAGAAGAAAAAATACATGTACAAAACTGTACATATGTTTATGTCATTTCAAGCTTAAACAAGGTGCATGGGTTCTGAAAGAACTCTCACCACCATAGGAAATTCCTAGTAAATCTTGCAGAAATCAATGGCACCTTAAATTGGCAAATGCACAGAAACATTACTAGTGAAGAAATGTAAAAACTGACAGAAATGTTGAAAAACAAATCTGTGTCATTGGTAATAATTAATAATGTTATGCACCTTAAGCTAGATCTGCTAATGCAAGAGCAGGAGCTGAAGGTAAATATGTTTTTGCAGTAAAGATACGAAAATAAAATTAAGCAGCCATAAGCAGTGAGCATCATTTGTCTGACAATGATCTAAGTGCTGAAGTTCTTTGTTAGAAGATGAATGACCTACAGGATTACTGAGGTGGAAGAGGACACAGTGTGAGTCACTCTTAACGATATTTGTAAGAATGAGATTGATAAGTCTACTAGAGACCTTATGATTAAAAACAACATAGTTCATCAAATAAAAAACAATATAGTTCATCAAATAAAGTATGATACTGGAATAACAGCCAGTCCTGGTACTTCCCTTGTAAGTTTAAGGTCTTGAACCTAATTGAGTTTATTTTACAAGAACTTGGGAAACATCTGAAACATTATTAATTCCAAAATAAGTATTAAATAGAAAGAGGTAAGAAATGCTGAGCTTACCAATATTTTTTTGTTGTTTGTGTGAAATAATCAAACAGCCATCGTGACTATGCCCATTCATTCACCATCACAAGAGCAATAGGTGGCCATGGTCGACCAGTCATTCAGACAGCTCTGTGGGATTTTCTATTTTTAGGCCTTAACACTTCTCTCAGCAGCTATTATCTCCAACTTGACAGATCATGCTGAAGCGGCAGATGTGTGTCCCAGAGATTGCCCTTCCTCTGGAACAGGCTTCCTATTCACATGAATCAAAACCCTTCCCTGACCATTTTCAAGTGCAATCTGGACCAATTGATGGAAAACCACAAACTGACTCCTGGGTAGCGCCCACATCCCTTATGGACAGAGGCCTTCTGCAAAAATAGTCAAAACCCTGCTTGCCAATCCTTGTTATTTTTCCCGTAGGGACAGAAAATTGGGTAAAATATGGGTAAAACTGGCTAAGCTTGTAAGGGCTCTTGAGCCATTAGCCTAGTAATTTCTATGAACCTATGAACCTATGAATATGCATGCTCACAAATGCAAGGGTCTGCCATGCTTTCCCTGTGAGCATGTGCATTCCTACAAATAAACATGAAGGCAGAGCTAGACATATGTCCCTTGCCTAAATACTGCATTCTTTACAACCCTCCCCCAGTAGATGCCAATATTGCAGCAAAGCTGACAGCCTTACTACCTGGAATTGATTAAGGCCATGTAGGCCACTCAGTAAAACCTCCTTCCTTTATTTCCCAATCGCTTTGTTTGTTAGTCAGTCTCAAGTCTTCTGGATTACATATGTGGTTTTATCCTTCTGCATTATGGTGACAAATGGCTTACTGATAAGTTTATAGAACACTTTCCAATGGTGTAACAGTCTACTATCTCCATTTTTCAAACATGCTAAATACACTGCAGGCTAATATGAAGCAGAGCTTTGGGAAAAACTAAGAAACTAAAATCTTGACCCAGCCTAATACTCAACAAGTCGGGCTCAGCCTTTCCTGCCAGTTGCATCTGAGGCCCTAAACACAGGTAATTTTATGTCCATAAATAATCTAATTCTCTGGATGAATTTTGTAACATAATTTTTATACTGATAATAAAGAGAAAGGAGAAAAACTGCACAGCTAATTGAAAGAAGGCAGTAGACAAAAACTTCTTAGGAAGAAGATAAGATAGCCCAGTAAGTTGGCCTGGAAAAAATAAAGTTGCGGAGGTCACAGATCTGTGATATCAGAACTCTGTCTTCTTAGAAAGAGTATTACAGCAAATGAATTTGCTAGATTTGTAGGAAATAGAGAAACAGAACACTTGAGCTACGACTCTGTGAAAGGAATGCTATTTCAAGCTGCTAAGAATTAAAGCACGAACTACTGGACTTTGAACTGGCCAAGAAGAGGTGGGAGATCAAGTGATAAGTAAAAGTAAGTTAACAGAAGGATGACAATGGAGCTGAAGGTCGCAAAGGAATAATCTGAACATAATTTGCCATCGGGGGCAAGAGGAAAAAGTATTTAGGTACATCTCTCAACTGCCAGATTTTCACAGAAAATCCCCAATTTTGCTGCATATTTTTGCCCTGTCCCTTGTTTTGCTGCATATTTTTGCCCTGTCCCTTGTAATTTTTTTCTGGTAAAGCACTAAGGGTTGCAGTAAGTTAATAATGTCAGACATCAGAGTTGTGTACCTGTTATTGCTTAGAAAATGCATGTTAATGTAAAACTAGTTGTTCTATAAACCTTTTTAAGTGAATTAGAGTGATATTTAAAAATGTGCCTGACGATGGGGTCCCTCCCCCAGTTATTATTGGCTTGCTTTTTCATTCTTGAACAGAGAAGTTGAGGGCTATGAAGGAACAAACCAAGAAGAGAGGCAAGTGAAGGCCACGCCAACATGACCAGTATTAGGATGGAGATTATGGAAGACAAAACAAAAGTAGATGTTTTGAATGAAGAGCACAACATGGTATTGATAAAGGGTAGGAAGGAGGTGAATGCCGTGAAAGACCAAGACAAGTGTGGTAAAAGTAACGGAGATGCCAGGATAGATTGGCTAACTAGAAACTGATTGCCTCAACAAAGCAGAATTACCAGAAAACTGATGGACTGCCTTCCGGTGTCCTCAAATATCGGGTCAATGCATTAGCAGATCCCTGATGTAAAATAATCAACAGTTATCAGTGCAGAACTGATGAGAACTGAACAATGAAAAAACTAGTACTCTTGCACAGGGGAAAGGCAGAAAAATCTGGGAAACTACACTCTTTGCAGTTACTGCAAAGGGAAAGGCTGATTATTGTCTTAGTGGACAGCAGACTTCAGGACAATAACCCACTAGCATTCATAACCAGAATCTTCTGCCAGTCAAACCTGAAACTCTTTTTACAGGAAGGAACAAGAGAGTTTGACAGTGATTAAGCAATAGATGTGTTGAAGCTGTACATTATACATAACAGCACATCGTGGACTGCCAATAGTTAGACATGCCTGTTCCCACTTGCTGTTTAGAAGTTTATGCTGCATCTTTGAGTAGGAATACCCTTTTCTGGCCATTGAACTGTGCCCTGTTCAGAGACTTTTTCTGTGTTTTGTAGACTGTACCTACTGTTAGTCCTTGTGTTGCATTGTATTCCTGCTAGAAACTTGCAAAGTGTCCCTTGCAAAGTATACCTACTTCAGATGCGTGTCATATTCTTAAGAGAAACCACCTACACCCGCACGGCTGATGAGATGGCTGCTCTGCAGTAGCTCCTCCAACTGATAGTGCCATAGTAAAGGGAGTGGTAACTGTTGTAAAATCCAACTAAAGACCAACAACCATACCACCACTGAAACAAATGACAGGGGACCTAGACTTGGAGGCTTCTATTTTTGTTTTAAGCTCATCATGAGCCAGGAGAAAAAAGTCTGAGCTAAATAGACTCAGACACTTTCAGTACAGCTGATGGGAGTTAGACAAATTGCAATATAAACTATGTTCTTGGTATCACAATCTGCAAAACCCAAAATTCAAAATCTGCGGAGCTTATAGGATGCAGAAACTTTAAAAAGGCACAGTGAGATGAGGGCATTTTGAGAAGAGCTGCAGAGAATATGACTGGAGTTGGTGAAGAAATCTAACACAAATTCCTTTACTTCCTATCCATATTTTAGTTACATAATTACTTATTATATAGAGAACCAAAAAAAAAAATGGAAGAATTGCATCAGTTGCTAGTACTCTGATCAAATAGGAGACATATGACAAGAGTGACAAACATCCACGAAAAAACAATAGTCCAGCACACATAGGCATAGAGTGCCTAAAAATAAAAATATTTTATTTAAACATGAATTAGCCAAAACAGAATGGTTTCGGCCCAAAAGTTATTAAGCCTTCCTCAGTGTAAAAATACAGGCAACAAAGCCAAGCCTACATGAAAATTATCACATGATATAGCAAAAGTCCCCCTAATAGGTTGGCTATAGATGCTCATTTAGACCCGGGGGATATAATCCCCCAATTTGATAATCCACTTTTTTTTCTTTCTTATTCAGTATGTCATGCCAACCAATTTTATTAGCCGGGTCCCCACTTATCCTATCAATAATAGTAAACTTGAAAGATGCTGTAGTGTGGGTCAAAGAATATTTATATAATGCATTGCTAGGATTTTTTAATCTGATATCACTAAGGTGTTCAGCTATCCTTATCCTTGCTGACCGGGAAGTTTGTCCTATGTAAAAAGCGGAGCACGTACAGGTAGCCAGGTAAATAACCCAATCAGTTCACAGTTGTCCAGAAACCTGATATCAAAAACCATCCCAGTATTTTTACTGGTAAACTGTTTGGACTTGGCCACTGTGGCACAATGAACACAATGACCACATGGATAATACCCCTGCAACAAATCCCCCATTAGAGTGGTTTGTGATGATTCCCCCAAAACTAACCCCTGTTTATAATGATTAAAATAAGATTCCATGATTTTACCCCTATAATAGAAAACTGTCATCTATCATTTAGAAAACCTGATAGCCTGTCATCTGCTAGCAATATGTTCCAATGTCTGTTGACAATGTCTAAAAAACATTGGTATTGCATCCAAAGGTAGTAGTTAGTCTAAATTCAGATGGTCCTGGCTGCTGTTTATCTCTATATACCAAAAGGTCATTCCTATTGATAGAAGATGCCAAATTGCTGGCTGAAAGTATCATACCAGTTTTATACCCCTGGGATTTGAACCTGTTAATAAGGTCCAGTTTATAATCATCATATTTCTCAGGATGGGAACAAATACGACTTATACGGAAAAACTGCGATTTTGGGATGTTGCGTGTGACATGGGGTAGGTAGAAGCTAGATGCGTGTAATAATGAGTTATATTGTGGATACTTGTGAAAGACTTGTTCATCCAAAGTGTGATCTGAATTCCTTGTGATGAGAACATCCAAAAAAGTAATTTGATCAACGTTGTAATTAGCAGTAAACTGGATCCCCCCACTGGTTTCCATTGATATATTCCATAAATTCACACAAATATCTCGCATCAGCTTTGCAAACCATCCACCAATCGTCGAGGTAGCATCTCCACATATCAATTTCCACAAGATATAAATTGTGGGCTACATCATGTATCAACTGCTCTTCCACATAGGCCATAAATAGGTCAAAATATATGGGGGCAAAAGAAGTCCCCGTAGCCGTACCCTGAATTTGCCAAAAACATTTCCCATGATAATAAAAGGTGTTCTTAGTAAGTACATGTTCGGTAAGGCCAATAAGAAAAGTATTAAAGCCTGGTGGATAGAGCTCGGCTTGATAAAGCCAGTGTTCAAGGGCCAACAAACCCGCCCAATGAGGAATGTTGGTGTATAGAGATGTTACATCAGGGGTGCATAACAACCAACTTGGCTCAAGTTGTATGTCCAAAACTAGCTGCAAGAATTGTGTGGTGTCCTGGATACGAGATCTAACATATTTTAGAAGTGGCCGAAGATGTTTTTGGCAGGTTCAGGGTACGGCTATGGGGGCTTCTTTTTCCCCCTTATATGCTGACGTATTTATGGCCTATGTGGAAGAGCAGTTGATATATGATGTAACCCACAATTTATATCTTGTGGAAATTGATATATGGAGATGCTACCTCAATGATTGCTGGATGGTTTGCAAAGCTGATGAGGGATATTTATGTCACTTTATGGAATACATCAATGGTAACAAGTGAGGGATCCAATTTACTGCTAATTACAATGTTGATCAAATTACTTTTTTTGGATGTTCTCATCACAAGAAATTTGGACCACACTTTGGATACACAAGTCTTTCCCAAGTATCCACAATATAACTCATTATTACACGCTTCTAGCTTCCACCCACCCCATGTCACACGCAACATCCCAAAATCACAGATTTATTTGTTCCCATCCTGAGAAATATGATGATTATAAACTGGACCTTATTAACAGGTTCAAATCCCTGGGGTATAAAACTGGTACGATACTTTCAACCAGAAATTTGGCATCTTCTATCAATAGGAATGACCTTTTGGTATATAGGGATAAACAGCAGCCAGGACCATCTGAACTTAGACTAACTACTATTTTTGGACGCAATACCAATGTTTTGTTAGACATTCTCAACAAACATTGGAACATATTGCTAGCAGATGACAGACTATCAGGTTTTCTAAATGATAGATGCCAGTTTTCCTACCGTAGGGGTAAAACCATGGGATCTTATTTTAATCATTATAAACAGGGGTTAGTTTTGGGGGAACCATCACAAACCACTCTAACAGGGGATTTGTTGCACAGGTGTTATCTGTGTGGTCATTGTGTTTATTTATTCTATTTATTTATTTATTTTCAGTTTGATTACCGTGGAAGTCCACTGGACCAAGACATGCCCATTTTCAGTGGAGGCCCGGGAAGAAAAGCTCCATGTGCAATACAGTACAATAAAGGTTACAAAATACAAAAAAAAAAAATGTTACATAATGTTAGAGATGAAGTACAAGAGTAAGATTCATACATTCAAAAAACTGCAAGTGTAATAATATACATCATGAAACAGTTTAAAAAAACAGAACTTTTCTTTTTTTTTGCTCTTTAGAAGTTTACAATGTTTACAAGCTTGGAGTTTATTTAAAGTCTGCTAGTTCAGGTTCTTTAGAGAAATTAGATTAAGCTTGAGAGTATAGTAGAGCAGGAGTATGGAGAGCTTAGTGGGAAGAGTTATGTAGGGTGAAAGCAGGAGCATTTCTATTTGGAAGATAGGTGTAGGAAGAGTTGGTTTTTGAAGGATTCCATGTTAGGTATAGTCCTAAGTGAAGGAGGGAAAGAGAGTTCCATTTTTTACCTAGAGAGAAGGAGAGTAGAAGCTGGCCGGCAGGACGTTTGAGTTTGTGAATGGAGATTAGGTTTTGGTGTTCAGATCTCAGAGATCTCTTTGGGATGTAAGGGGGAAGAATGTTCTTTAAGGCTGGGCATTTATCAGAGGAGAATATTAATTTGTGAGCATTGGTTAGTTGGAGATAGTCTAGGTGGTTAGGGAGTTCTAACAAATTCAGAGATTGAAGGCAGAGGCAGTGGTGAGTTGGTGTTTTGGATTTAGTGGCAAATTTGGAGATCTTATTATAGCAAGCTTCAAGTTTAGAGGTGTTGGAAGTGGACAGATTGGTTAGGAGAGGGGCTCCATATAGAAGAGAAGGTAGGAGGTAGGTAATTGCCAGGGTATGCCTAGACGAGTTGGAAAGAAATTGATTGTTCCTATATAGCATACCTAGCTTTTGGTGGGTTTTCTTTATGTTTTGTTGTATGTGAAGATCGAATTTGAGGTGTTCGTCTATGGTAATGCCAAGGAGTTTTGCAGAGGGGACTACTTCTATAGCAGTGGTCGATTGGCTTAGGACATTGAAAGTGTTTTTGTCAAAGGAGGAAACCTTGGAGGGGAGGAAAATTAGTATTTTAGATTTATTGGAGTTGAAGGAAAGGTGGTTTTGGTGCATCCAGTTCTCTGTAGTGGAAAACGCTATTTGAGTTTTAGTCAGTAGTTCAGGAATGTTGGGGGTGGCACAGACCAAGGTAGAGTCATCAGCGTATTGGATGACTGTAGTGTCAGGGATGACGGTGTGAAGGTTATTTATAAAGATGTTGAAAAGCATGGGTCCGAGGATGGATCCCTGAGGAACGCCAGTAGGTGTAGGCAAGAAGGAAGAGGAGGAGTTCTTCCATTTGACAGCTTGAGATCTGTCAGATAGGTAGCTGGAGAACCAGGATAGAGTATTAGAGTAGAGATTAAGGTTCGTGAGATGAAGGAGAAGGTGTGTATGGGAGATGGTGTCGAAGGCTTTAGAAAGATCTAGCAGTACTGTGGATACAATGAGTCTAGAGTCTCAAGCTAGATTGACAGTTTCTAGGAAGGATAGTAGGGCAGTTATGGTACTGTGGCCAGGACGGAAGCCGTGCTGGGTGGGTGTTAGAAGGTGATTCTGAATTAGGTAAGGCAAAAGTTGGTGGTGGACACATTTTTCTAGAATTTTAGATATTGGTGAGAGGAGGGCAATGGGGCAGAAGTTAGAAATATAGGTGTTTTTGCCTCCTTTGTGTAGAGGAAGAATGTAGGCTGAACGCCAGAGTTTGGGCACATACGATTTGTTTAAGGATCTATTAATCAGGATACTGATTGGGAGAGCAATACCTTCAGCTGCACATTTGAGGAAGGAGGAGGGTATGTTGTCTGGAGCATTAGAGCAAGGCTTTAGTTTGGATAAATTTTTTTTATAAAAATGGTGGATACAGGCTTGAGATGGAAATTTAGGGGATTGTTATTTGGGTTGTTGGGTGTTGCGTGGAGGGAGTTAGGTGGATTCTTATTTGGGAATGTTTTGGTTAGCTTAGCTATGGATTCAGTAAAGAAGGTGTTGAAATGGGAGCTCAGTTCACTGTCAGTTAAACTAGGATCAGGGCAGGGGTTACTCCTAGATCCAGGATGGAGAAGGGAGTTGACTGATTTCCAGAATTGTTTAGGGTTCTTGTTGTTGTTGGACTGAAGTTTATTATAGTAGTTTTTCTTGTCCTTGGTAATAAGTTTTTTTACTTGGTTGCGGAGTTGTGTATATTGGAGCAAGGCAGAGGTCAGTTTACTTTTCTGGTAAAGCTTCCAGGATTTGTCTCTGTGACACATACTTTGTTTAGTTTCTTTGGTCAGCCAGGGAGCAGAATTGGCTTTGATTCATTTGTATCTTAGAGGGGCTAGGGAGTTAAGAGTATTTAGGAAGATAGAGTTAAAATGCTCTACAGCGTTGTCGAGAGGGAGAGTGTTTAGGATTTGCCAGTTAATTTGTTTAAAGATGTTAGAAAAAATTGAGGGGTTTTAATTGCTAAGGTTACGAGTTCGAATGTAGACATGTTGGTATTGGAGCTAGTTGATCGATGGATGAAGGCAGGGAGGTGGTCACTGAAGGTGTCAGGGATGATGCCAGAAAAAATGATGTTGTTTGGATGGGAGACTAGTATCCAATGTATGATGGACACTGGAGGGTGTTTTTTTAGGGTGAGTTGTTGAATGGATTACTTGGGTGAAGTTGTAAAGGTTAATGGATAGTGAAGGGGATGGCGTGTTGATTTTATTCCAGTCAATATTGACAGTGCCTAGAATAAAGGTTTCATATTTTATTTCAGTTGAGGTCCAGTGAAGAATATCTTCAAGGGTGGAGATATTGTTGCCAGGGGAGATGTATATGGAAATAATGCAGATGATTTTATGTTTATTCAAATGGAGAAGGCTTGTGGTGATTTCAGAATTTTTGAATTAAGGGGTATGGATTTGAAGAGGAATTAGGGAGAGAAGATTGGAGAAGATTAGAGCAGAGCCTCCACCTTTTTTATTTAAACGGTCACTTCTGAGGATGTGGTAACCAGGAGGTAAGATTTCCAAGTCAGTAATATGGGGTTTTAGCCAGGTTTCGGATATGGCTAAGATGTCAGGTTGGTTGTGATTAATCCAAGCTTGGACCTGGTGAAATTTGTTGTTAAGGCTCTGGGCATTGATAGTGAAGATCTTAAGAGTGCTAAGAGGGGAAGTGGGTGGAGAAGAGAAAGGGGAGGAAGTCTTATTTATAGTGGGAGAAGAAGAGGGTGGAGGGATGGAGTAGTTTGTGCTGAGGCAGGGGCCAGGGTTTGGATGAATGTCTCCAGATAAGGCTAGGACATTACAGGTCGTAAGTTTTGGCCTTTGGTGTTTGCATAGTAGGTATTTATCAGGGGTTAGCAGAAATTTAAGAGAGAGAGTTTTTACAGAGATAGGGAATAGCTTGGGATTGAAAAGGTGCAGTAGGTTGGGAAGGATAAGGGAGGAGGATATGGTGTGGAAGTGAGAGAGTAGGGAAGATTGAAATTGGGTGTTATGGATAGTTTGAGAAGGATGTAGGAATCGGGGAGCTTTATGGGAGTAAGCAGTAACAAGATACAGAGGTATTAGTAAGATGAGAAGGAAGCAGGGGAGTCGGATAGTGAAGGGAATTTGGGAGGGCATGTTTAGAATGGGTGGGGTAATGAATGGAGTAGAGAAAAGAAGGTAATATGCTAGTTAAGGAGGGAAGGTGCAGACATGGATGGAGAGAGTTAAAATAGAGGACAAGGGCAGGGGAAGACTAAGTGTATAGAGGTGTAGGAATTGGAGTGGGAGGAGTAGCAGTGGGTGGGGAAGTAAGAGGAGGAGTATTATTTGATGAAAGAATGGGGAGGGGTAGTTATAAGAGGACTGTGATTGGATAATAGAATGGGGATGGGTAGTAATAAAAGGACTGTGATTGGATAATAGATTTGGTAGGAGGGGTAAGTTAGCAATAAATGTAGAGGTGCTGGGGGTGGGTGAGATTTGGGGGCAGGGTAGGGGAGCGGAGTGAGCCCACAGGGTGAATGGAGCGGGTAGAGCCAAAGGAGGAGAGAGTGATGAGAACAATCAGTAAAAGAGATAGACAAGGTAAGTGTTTGCTGAGATGTGTAGGGTGAAGAAAGACTACTAAGAAATGAAGAGATGTGTAGATAAAGGACAGAGACAGAAGTTAGGGGACTGAAAAAAAAAGAGTAGAGAAAGGGAGTTTGTAAAGCAAAGAGTAGTGGGTAGTCCTAGGCCAGTGGAGAGAGTAGAGGAAAGATGTCAGGGGGCTGTAAAGGGGAGGTAGAAGAGTGTAGATAAAGCAGTGGGGACAGTAAGGAGGAAGAGGAGCACCACCTAGTGGCCAGTCAGTTTAATGCAGTAGTGGTCCCAAGGAGAGATAACAGGTAATGGGAAGGCTGGAGCTATCATCGGTCAGGAAGGGGGTATAATTATAGAAGGTAGAGTAGGATAATCAAGCGGCAAGGGGGGAGGTTGTGGCTGCAGGCTGTCCTGGCAGGGAAGCGTATTGCGACCTAGTTAAAATCAAGTTAGCTACTACAAAGTGTTAGAGCAGTACACATACTTTTATATTAAAGAAATCCCTTGCAGAGAATGGTATTCAGGGAGCGGTAAGGCCTTTCAGGTTAGGTTTGAATTGTCCGATTGCTGGTTCTTAGCCAGGGTGTCTGGGTACTTTCAAGAGATTATGGCAGGGAAGGCAGGAGCCCAAGCTAGAACATACAGGAGAGAGAAAGAATGTTACAAGAAGGCAGTGCAGACATCAAGAGGTTACAAGCAAAGTTCATTGTCCAAGTCCAAACAGTTTACCAGTAAAAATACTGGGATAGTTTTTGATATCAGGTTTCTGGACGACTGTGCAACCGATTGGGTTATTTACCTGGCTACCTGTACGTACTCCGCTTTTTACATAAGACAAACTTCCCGGCCAGCAAGATTAAGGATATCTGAACACCTTAGTGATATCAGATTAAAAAAAAGCTAGCAGTGCATTATATAATCATTCTTTGACCCACACTACAGCATCTTTCAGGTTTACTATTATTGATAGGATAAGTGGGGACCGGTCTAATAAAATTGGTTGGCATGACATATGACATATTGAACAAGAAAGAAAAAAGTGGATTATCAGACTGGGGAAATTATTTCCCCTGGGTCTAAATGAGCATCTATAGCCAACCAATAAGGAGGACTTGTTGTATCATGTGATAATTTTCATGTATATTAGGCTTGGCTTTGTTGCCTGTATTTTTACACTGAGGAAGGCTTAATAACTTTTGGGCCGAAACCGTTCAGTCTTGCCTAATTATTTTTAAGCACCCTATGACTATGTGTGCTGGCCTATTGTTTTTTCATGGAAGTTTGTAATTTTGGGGCCGTGCACTTGCCGTACTTGCAGGAGTCTCTTATTGTCGAGAGTGATAAACGGCCATGTACTTGGAAGGCAGCTACATGTGGACAAGATCAAGGAAAGGGTTTTAGCCAAATTCTGTTGACTGAGTATAATCAGAGAAATCAACATTTTTGTGCATGATGCTTTAAGTAGTGTAAACTAGCCTTAAACCCTAGCATTAAAAATCCTCTCATTCACATGTCTATAACAGAAACACCTTTTAAATGGACTGTGATGGATTCATGCGACCACTGGTTAGGTCTAGTAATATTTTTCAATACCTATATATGTGTTTTATATATATATATATATATATATATATATATATATATATATATATATATATAGATAGATAGATATAGATATAGATAGACAGACAGATATAGATATATAGATAGTGTGTGTGTGTGTGTGTGTGGGGTGTCTATGTGTGTTTAAAGGTCACACAGCAAACATCCAGAAGTAAACGCACTCCAAAAAGCCAACACAAAAATCACAGCAAGGGAGCTGATTCTGCTATTTGAAAGCATGGGGATACCAAAAGACATACTAACTAATCAGGAAATTCCATTTTCAACCAAATTATTTGTCACCTGTGTAAAGGTTTTAAAATGCAACAATTCAGAACCTCAGGATATCATCCTCAGACTGACCACCTAGTGGAATGTGTTAAGTAGACCCTAAAATCCATGTTAAGCAAGGTCACTAATGAGAATGATAAGGGTGGGAACAGACTGCAAATTACTTCCTATTAGCCAATGGAGAATTGTCACAGATGTCAACTGGATTTAGGTTTATTAACTTCTGTATGGCAGACACCACAGAGAGTTGTTAGATGTCAACAGAGAGATTTGGGAAGAGGAAAAGACTCTTGCCTGAATGTGTGTTAGAGTATCACATTAGTATACAGGTCATATTAAAAGTAGTCTTATTCATAGTTCAAGAACATATGGAAAGGATACAAACCACAAAACACAAGGTATACAACAGAAATCCTAGCAACCCAGATTTCAAGCCTAGTTCCCAAGGTTTTATCTTACTTCCCACTGCTAAAATCAAGTTTTTAGTAAAGGAGCAGGGACTATTTGAATTTTAGGTGATACAGAATTTAACATGAACTATAAAGTTAGGCAGATCACAAAGTAACATCCTAAACAAATATATCATGTGAATGTGTTGAAGCACCAGACATACCTTTCTATATCTGCGCATTAAAAATCATAGCACCAGTCTTTAAAAGCATATCAGAGGGTCAGAAAAAAGGACACTTTTTTTCTTTTCATAATAGACGGACTCTTTATACTAGACTTCATATAGTTAGTGGTAGACAATCTTTGTTTACATTTAGCTTATGTGTTTAATAAAATATGTACCCATAAACAGGTCTGACTTTAATGAGGTGTAATCACACACATAGACCCAAGGATACACCTTTAGAATCTAGCAGCATAACCAAAATATATTTTTATATTTTTTATTTAACCAAATTATATCTCTATTCTGTTATTCAAAATGACACACACATAGCTGCAAACATTTGATCACTTGTGTCCTCATTCAGTCATAAATCATACAAAAAATGTAGTAATCCAGAGAAACACTATCCAGGAAAAAGAACAAAAAGCACAAATGTTCCATGATCACTGCACACCACACCACATTTATTTAGAACAAGTACATAACTGCTTTTGTGTGTAACTAAGTTACATAAGATACATAAGTTACAGAGTTGGTATATATAAGTAGCAGGGGGTGGAAGGGTACAGCTCCCACATAAGTATTGTTCCGTGTAAACAAAAACCCTTGGTTGTGGGGGGCTGTGCCACCCACACCCTCCACTAATTATATTTACCAACTTTGAAGTTGCACTAAATTGGGAAAAAGGCAGGGTCTATTAAAGCTAAGTTATCGGTAAGCTAGTAATAGATGGCGGTCCCTTTATGTTGGCCAGCTATGGCCATTCGATAACTTTATTTTCGATGACATCCCTGTTCATTAAAAGTGCTGTTTATTGACTAATGTTTGATGTACAGCCATTCAATTTAATATTTTTTCCATTGTCGAACAAAGACTCGCATTTTCTAATATATAATGCTTCTAAAATAAATCCTTAACTCAGCTAAATAAACACTGTGCATGTAAGTACAGGTGATTAATGTACTATATAGACATTTAACACAATCTGACAGTAGGTCCTTGCTTCTGTGGACATCCAAAAACAAGACTGGGCTGATTTATTGCCATTGTTAAGTCTAACACACAGTATTAAAACAACATCAGGTGGCCAATGCTTCTGAGATTCCTCCTTCATAAAATATTCTGCCTTGAATACTTAGGACCTGGGGATTTCAGTACTGAGTCTAGAGGAGCTCTTCCTTGATTGACCATTGTTGGCTGTGTGTCGATATTATTGATGGTCATGCAAGACATCCTTTAAAGATCTGAACACCCATGACCACTGCCTACTTTTCTACACCTGCTGCTTTGAAAAATCATTGTCAAAATGTACCCATCACCCCAGATAAGTGATTTCCTTTTTTATTATGCAATACTCTTTACTCTTGTGTGTCAACCAAATATGAAATAAACATACTGCAACCTACAACCTGATTTGTCAACATCAAAACTGATGAACATTAGTAGAAAATGTAAAGAACAGAAAAAAACAGAAGCAAAAATAATGCGGTTTTCTTCAAGATAAATAAAATCTGTGACCACCATTCACTGATTTGCAGTTCAGACCTTTTTGAATACTCATAAGTTCATAGGTTCATAGGTAGGTACTAGGCTATTGGCCCTAGGGCCTATATAAGCCTAGCCAAAAATGTACCCTGGCTTTTGCCACCCAAGAAAATTATTTTCCTGTGCCACTGTCAAGCAGAGCCACAGAAGTGATCCCTGGAGTGAATTTTCTATCTCCCATCCAATCATCAAGATTTTTCTTGAGGAGTGCTAATGAGGATCTCTGTTTGACATAGATAGGTAGTCTGTTCCAGAGTATGGGAAGTCTCTGGGACAGGAATTTATCCCTCCAGCATGTTCTGTTTATTGTGGTGACAAGGTTTAGGTCCCCACAGCATGTAGCTTGGAGGATTGGGATTTCTTTAAGTGGAGCATGTCCAACAGCTTTGGCTTTAACAAAGCTTTGTATGTTAGGCAGAGATCGCCTCTGAGTAGGCGATATACGATGGAGTAAAGCTGGAGTTTTTTGAAACAGTCTGCGTAGGGCATCTGTTTGAGGCCAGTAATCCTCTTTGTGAGGTATTTCTGTGGCCTTTCCAGTTGTTGTAGATGTCTTGTGAGGTACATACCAAAAGTGGCATTGTACTCTATAATGGGTCTAATGAGTGATGAGTAGAGGGGAACAATGACCTATTTTTTTCTGGATGAGAAACCTTTTGTGATGAGGTGAGCCATGTAGAAGGATTTCCTGACCACTGTGGAGATGTGATTATCAAAGGAGAGACT
>NC_056744.1:760984420-761081920 GCF_019279795.1 Protopterus annectens
CCATTCTCATAGAAATCAATGGAGATTAGTTACAATAACATACATAATGATACACTATGTGATCTGTGGTCTAATGAATCAGTATTACTAGAATCAGTGAAATGTAATAGTTTTGCAAAAATAAATAAAGGGCGTGAGGGGTTTACACAGTCCTTTTTATAGAAATACACATTATAACTATGCTAAGAGTTTATACAGCCCATTTTAAAAACATTTTGTGCAAAGAAACTGTCATATTAAGCAACATCTAGTAAACTGCATCATAGTGAAGAAGTTATAAACAGCATCAGCTATTCTTAGTAATGCTGATTCTAATTTATTCCTTAACTTAGTCCACTATTGCATCTATATGTTCTCACGCTTTATTTTAGGAATAAATCTCTACAGATACACTAACATGCAAGCACTACCCTTTGAGGCATTGTAAGCCTGACTTAAGTACTGAATCCTGATCATTGAAAGAGCATTGAACCTGCTGTGCGGTTCAACATATACTTTGTAATTGTTTTTGGTTCAGGTAGAAATTAAGAAAAGCTACATAATGAAAAATGACCGCACTGACATAGTTACCATCAGATTAATAAGTAAGTGCCATATCATAAAGGCACTAAACTTGGAGAAAGTGGACTAGCAGTCTGAAAATAAAGAATACAAGGCAGATCTTGCACCTAAACATATACATCTTCTGTTGAATACTGCATATAGTCTATAGCAATGCATGTTTTCCTTGAATTCCTAATTCACCTTAAAGCATGGCCTCTTTGTGATCTCCTAAATGAACAAGAGTGCCTTTTGCTATTTGTTTTCCTTTTGTTTCTAAAATGTTAATATCATCCCCATTGTATATCCTACTTACACTTTTCTACACAGTATGCATCTTTGTAGATCCATATAATGGATGTGTCTTTCCATGCATCAGTACACATTAATAGTCCATAGGTTCATAGGATTATAGGTATATACCAGGCTAACAAGAACCAGGGCATTTAAAGCAAAGCTGGGTAATCCATCCCAGCAGTGTCCCTATGAATCATGGGCATTTATTAAGATGGGGTATATTACTTAGTGGGAGGAATGTTAGTTTGGGCATTACTATTTATCTCTGTCTATCAGAGACATGAGGGCCAGACCCAAGATGAATGTCCAATATCCCATACATTGATTAAGGTTATGGTTATAGGGTTACCAATGGCTTCTGCTTCACATGGATAGGGAGCCTTTTCCAGGGCATGGGATCCTCTGATAAACAAATCTGTCTCACCAACATGCTTTATTTATGTCACAAGCAAAATTTAAATCCTTGGGGAAATAGGAAATAGAAAATTCACCCCAGGGATCACCTCTGTGGCTCTGCTCGACAGTGGCACAGGAAAATAATTTTCTTGGGTGGCAAAAGCCAGGGTACCTTTTTGGCTGGGCTTGTATAGGCCCCAGGGCCGATAGCCTAGTACCTACCTATGAACCTATGAACCTATGGATCTAGTGGTTATGATGCTATTTGTTGTGTGGCTGTGCAAAAGGTCTATCAGAGCTAGATATGAGGATGCCTTGTATGCCAGGTATAGATTGCCTCTCGGTAACCGAGACAGAGTATAGAGATACATCTTTAAGGCAATTCATACTGGGCAATGTGCTTATACTCTGAATTCTCCTTGTATGGAACCTTGGTAAGCATTCCAGCTGTTCCATATGTCTGGTCCGGTACATGCCGAAGGTGGCATGATACTCAATGAAGGGTTTGATAAAGACCAAATAAACTGGCACTACGACTTCCTTGGACCTGGATCCTATAACCTTACTTATAAGTTGGGTGACACAGTATTTTCTTTCTACTTTGGCCACATATTGATCAAAGGCCAGATTACTATCTACATATGTTCCCAGATCCTTGCCAACTGGCCTGTTCAACTCTTAGGGATATATTATAGATGGAGTAATTAGCTTGGGTGTCAGTTTTCCTTAAAGGCACTATAATGCATAACTTTGCATTGAGTTTTAATAAGTGACTAAGGCACCAGTCATTTGTCTGTGTTAGATCCTCTTGTAATATGTTTGTTTCATAGGGAGAACTGATGATAGCTCCCAATTTACAGTCATCAGTGAACTTGATCAGCCGAAGGCCTGTGACATTAGCCATTACCTTTGAGAATTAGAAGCCCATAGGAGTGGTCCCAGCAAGGAGCCCTGAGATGACCCACTAGTAGCCAGTCTCTTAGTGGAAGTATTATCACCCATCCTGACTTCCTGGGTCCTATCTGTGAGTCAGCTGGCAATCCAGCCAGTTATGTAGGGGCTTATGTCCAGTTCGGTGAGTTTTTCAACTTTACCAAAGTGGGGAATTGTATTAAATGCCTTAGCCAAGTCCAAGTAGATGATATGCATGACTTTCCCCTCATTTATTGTATTGGTGACCTCCTCAAAGAAGTCCACCAGGTTTCGTAGGCATGAATTTCCAATGACAATACCAAACTCAGTTGTGTCCAGTGTTTGAATGTTGCCTATGTCTTTGTTGATCATTTCCGTGATAATCTGTTCCAAATCTTTGCATAGCAGACTAGTCAGACTAATAGAGCTATAACTTCCAGGGTCAGTGGATGGTCTACCTTTGAGAAGTGGGATAACCATTTCATTCCTCCATTCTCATGGTATAAAGGCTGTTTTGAGGTTATAGTTGAAAAATGACTCAAGTGATCCTGATAGGTCATGTTACTAGCTATTTAGGAGGCATTAAAGAATATTGTCAGTGTCTACTGAGGCTGTGTTTTTGGCCTTAATGAGTGCCACCAGTATATGTCCCCTGTTGACAGTTGGGGTGGTTATGCTAGTTGGTATTTCATGCAGTGAGGAAGGGGGACAGAGAGAGAAGTTTGAGCTGAATTTGTCAGCCAGCCAATCTGCTATGTCACTCTTGTTTGTGAAGGCATACTGATGTGTGCTGCCTTTGAGGTATCTGACATAGCTGTAGAAGGTTGTGTGGCTGTCTTTAGCCTTTGAGGCTATCTTGACCTCATAAAGAGTCTTGTTGGACTTAATTAGTCCTCTTATTTATTTATTTATTTAATTTATTTGTCTTTACCAAAAAAGTCTGACTGGGTAATAGCTATTTTTAGTAGAGGCCTGGGGAGAAAAGCTCCATTTGCTTACAATTCATTATACTAAGTTCCAGTCAAACATAGAGTAGTTATATTTCTATTTACATTTATACACAAACAGTAGTTACATTTATACATATACAATCTAATATTTTACAGGGTACCTGTCAAATCTTCGAACGCTCAAAATTTCAAATGTTACATGGACAAGACCAAACGTTCAAAATTTTGAGTGCTCAAAGACAGACTTTCAATGGCACCGTATGGTGCAGATAGGGAAAATTTCCCTTTTCTGCTGCTGAAGTGCAGTCTCGGAGTTGGTATATTTAAGTGGGGGGGGGGTGCAGGGTGGCTTGCCCACCTGCCTACACTGTTAAAGTGTTTTCTTTCTGTGTTTTCTTCTTTGTTTTTTTTTTTTTATGTTCGAACATCCAAATGTCGAACATTTGGTCTCGACCATGTAATGTTCGACATTTTGGATGTTCAAACATTTAACATAGACTCTTGTACAGAGGTGGAAGTTACTAAAGAGAAAGGAAGCAGTTATGTATAAAACTTTTTTTTTTTTCATTTCAGTAAGATGTTGAGAATATTGTGTTTAAGGAGAGTATTATGAATAGCATTGTACAGTGAAATACGTTTTAACCCTGTGATGAGCATGTATAGGTTCATAGGTTCATACTAGGCTATCTGCCCTAGGGCATTTATAAGCCTAGCCAGAATGTGTTTGGCTTTCACCACCCATTTTAAAATAATTTTGCTATGCCCTTTTTTGAGGTTAGTATACTGTGCCTCTGTCTAACAATGACACAGAAGGGATACCCAGGGTAAACCTACGATCTCCCATCCACTCATCAGGATTCCTCTTGAAGAGAGTCAATGAGGAACTCTGCCTAACCTGGACTGGGATTTTATTCCAGAGTGAAGGGAGCCTCTGGGTTATGAATCTGTCCCTACAGCATATCCTATTTATTTTAGTGCTGAGGTTCAAGTCTCTCGAGCGCATAGCTCGATGGGATTTGGATTTTCTGAGGTGCAGCATGTCCATTAATTCCGGGTTGGACATGGCTTTATACGTCAGGCACAGATCGCCTCTGAGCAGGCGGTATGCCACTGAGTAGAGCCGGAGTTTCTTTAACCGGGCAGCATATGGCATCTGTTTGAGCCCTTTGATCCTCTTGGTGAGGTACTTTTGGGGTCTTTCCAGTTACTGCAGGTGTCTGGTAAGGTACATCCCAAAAGGGGCATTGTACTCAATTATGGGCCTGATGAGGGATGAGTAAAGAGGCACGATGACCTCCCTTGATCTAGATGTGAATCCCTTCATGATTAGGTGGGCTATATAAAATGTTTTTCTAACCACTTTGGTCACGTGGTTGTCAAATGAGAGATTGCTATCAACTTGGGTCCCCAGGTCCCTAATTACTTCTTCTGTACTTAATGGATTACCACCTATGTGGTAATTTGTGGGCACTTTGTTTTTGCCAAAGGGGATGACTATACACTTTTTGGTGTTTAGCTTAAGGCCATGGCTCTGGCACCAGTTGTCTGTTTCTATGAGGCCCTTTTGGAGTCCTTGTGTCAGCTGGAGAGTCGATTATGGCGCCCAGTTTGCAGTCATCTGCCAACTTGGTCAGCCACAGTCCTTCCATGTTGGCCTGTACCTCCAAGAAATATATACCGAACAAGAGAGGTCCCAGGACTGAGCCTTGTGGGACGCCACTTGTAACTGGTTTGGAGTCTGACATGGCTCTAGCAATTCTAACCATGTGGGTTCTGTCCTTGAGCCAGTTTGCAACCCATCTAGTTATATAGGGGTTTATATTTAAGCTGGTGAGCTTATCTATAATGCCCGAGTGGGGTATTGTATCGAAGGCTTTTGTGAGGTCCAGGTAGGCTGTGTGGACCACCTTCCCCTCGTCAATGGCCTTAGTGACTGTTTCAAAGAAATCAACCAGGTTTAAGAGGCAGGATCTGCCCTTAACAAAGCCAAACTGGGTAGGATCCAGTGTCTGTAGGTCCCCAATATCTTTATTTATGAGGTCCATGATGATCCTTTCCATAGCTTTGCAGACCAAGCTAGTCAGGCTTATGGGGCGATAATTTCCAGGATCCGTTGAGGCACCACCTTTGTGGAGAGGGACCACAGTTGCTGTACGCCACTCTTTGGGTACATATCCTGTAGTAAGGCTGAGATTGAACAGTAGTTTTATGTTTGGGTTTAGCTCTTCTTGGAGTTCATGTAGGATGCAGCCTGGGACACCGTCTGGTCCCATTGATGCTGTGTTTTTTGCTTTGGAGAGGGCAGCTCTTACCTGAGCATCTGAGATGTCAGGGGGGCAGCACTCTGCTGGGATAGATATTTGCCCTTTTGGTGGGGGGGGGGAGTTTGCGCTGAACCTGTCAGCTAGGATGTTGGTAATGTCTGTGGGTTCGGTGTATTTTGTTTCATTTTGGACTAATTCTGAGCATATCTGGGAATTCCCACCCAGGTTCCTAACATAATTAAAGAAAGCCTTGTGATTATCCTTAGTGTCCTGTGCAATTTTTCTCTCAAAGCTGGCCTTAGACGATTTTATGAGTGCCCGTAGTTTTTTGCTAATACTGATCAGAGATGCCTTCCCTTTTTGGGATTTTGCTCTATCATGTAGTAGCTTCCTCCTTCTATTGTATAGTTTGTTTATGGCTGGGGTCCACTAGACAGGACGTCTGCCTTTGGAGGATTGGGACTTGGTTTTATTTGGGATTGCATGATCCATGCATTCCTGAAGGTGTTCATAGAATGTGTTTATAAAGGATTCTGCGGTCTGGGCCATATTTTCCACAGGCCCGGGGGCTTTGAAGGATTCCACCTCAGTTTTGAGGAGTGCGAAATTTGCATTAGAGAAGTTTTTTACTGTGGTTTTCAGGGCAGGGGGTGGAGTCGGGATGTGAATATCCAGTGAGATTAGTTTATGGTCTGATCTTACCAATGAGGGATACACTTCTGGTCTGGAGCATAGAGTCCCCATGTTGGTGATGATCAGGTCCAGTATGTTTTCCCCTCTTGTGGGAGTGGTAACAAGTTGTTCCATAGCATTTGAGTTTATAAATTCTAGGAACCTTTGGGCTAGGGTTTTGGAGCTAGAGTAATGCTCCCAGTCTATGTTTGGGTAGTTGAAGTCGCCCAATATAATGGTGTTTGGAGAGACCTTCATATTTTCCAGTGTTCTCAGGAAGGCCGAGTGGGGTTCCTGGGTTTGGGAGGGTGGTCTGTAGCAGGCTATAAACTGGAAGGCAGTTTTACCCACTGTTAGTTGCACATGGATAGTCTCTGATGATTCTGTGCCACCAACCGGAGGTGTGGGTATCTTTGACGAATATTGATACTCCCCCCTCCTTTTGTGGTTCGGTCCAAGTTTTGGGGCTGAAAAGCATGGTATGAGGTATAACCTGGTAGTGCTGGGGTGCTCTCGGGAGCCTTGAACCAGGTTTCTGTTACTGCACAGATATCGATGTTCTCCATGCTAAGGAGAGTTTCGAGTGTGTGCATCTTGAGGTTTAGACTTCTGGCGTTGAGTAGCATTACTCTTAGTTTCTTATCCCCTGTGATACCTATGGAGGTGGGTTTGTCTTTTGAGCCTTACCTAAAAAAGGCACTATGGGGGTAGCAAGAGCCTTTGCCAATATCCGAAAGCCCAGGGGTGACACGTGCAAGCCATCCCTAGCGAAGCATCGTGGCTTGTCGAGCATGTCATCCCAGGCTGACAGGCATTGGATCCCCTTTGAATGACACCAATACTTAAGCCAATTGTTGAAATTGATCATTTTGTCTTCATATTGTGGCATCATTCTTGGTGAGGGTAAGATGCTACTCAAGGTTAGGGTCATACTGGCCTAGGCTACATGCTCAGAGAGCTCCTCTATGTCTCTTTTCATGTAGTCTAGGGAGGTACATCTCAGGTCATTCACACCAGCATGGACAATGACTGAGTCATATTTGTACTTGCCTTGGAGTGACCTGAGTGCTTGTGTTATGTGGCAGATCCTAGTGCCCGACAGGTAGCTCACCGTGACCTTCTCCTTGTTCAGCCTGGTGAGTGGGACGTCAGTGTGCCTGGCGATAGAGTCACCTATTACAAGTGTATCAGGTGTGTTGTTTAGCCTTAAGGGCTGTGACTGTTCGGCACACTGGCTTTGTGAGCTATGTGTTGTACGTGTTTTGTTTTGGGGTAGTGGTTGCTTGGCTGTCCGCTTTGGAGGTCTCTGCTGCTTAGGCAGATTTTTATTTAGAGCCTCCGAGTATGTTTTTGTGTGTTTTTGTGTTTGGTTTGCTGTCGTGGTAGGTCTATGTGAGACTGGAATTGTAGTGAGTGTGGTTTCCTTCTCCTCCTGACTGGTTACGCCAGTACTGAGTTGAGAGAGCTTAGCCTCCAGTATGGCTATATGGTTGCATCTCTCACATGTGTTGGAATTTGTTGAAGGAGGAGAGGGTTGTCTGTGTAAATGAGGCAGTTGTAACATTGCGTCAAGATTCCCAGATTCACCAGCTGGACCGGAGAGGAGATTGACAACTGACCTTTGGACATGCTAGAATAGTATTGGGAATTCCTTTATAATTGAAAAAAAAAAAAGGGCTAATGGAGAACAAGGTACTCAAGGGGAGTTTGTGAGGGTGTAGTGCTTTTAATTTTTTAGTGCTGACTTATATAATTTCTTTAGTGGGCAAGTGCCAGGTAACTTAAATGCAATGTGTTACAGGTAACTTAAATGCAAAAACGACAAACAGTAACTTTCTTTCAAGTGAAACAAGGAAATAAGTACAGTAAGCAATGCAGATATCACTAGAGATCCACAGAAGCACTAAAAAGCCGCGTTTTAGGTGGAATTAGCGTTTCAGGGAAATAACAAGCAAACAAACAACAAGCATACAAACAAAGCTAGATTCAGCAGGCCTGGATCTAGTCTATGCTATAGCAAACAAGGTGTACCAATTTCAGTAAGAAACAGTTCAAATATGCAGGCACTATAAGCCTTTAACCAGAAATTCCCAGCTCAGAAGGGCAGAGTCCAGCCTCTCCTCCCACAAGAGTGCAGACCACGCACCTTCTTAATGTAAAATAACTGGCCTGAAGCCCAAGTGCTTAAACTAGAACTAATATACTTTTAGAATAGCAGACACTGAGCCCTCAATCAGCAGTTCCCAACTTAGAAGGATGTAAGCTACCTGTCCTGCCACCACAGTGCAGGCCACAAACCTTCCTAATGTAAAACAACTGGTCTGAAGCCCAAGTGCTTAATCCAAAAGACTTAGAATGATAGCTACACTTTAATCAAGTTACTACCAAGCAGTAATAAATACAATTGAATACTTTAAAGAATGCCTGGATTAGTGCTCAAGTTATACAAACAAAGCTAGATTCAGCAGGCCTGGATCTAGTCTATGCTACAGCAAACAAGGTGTACCAATTTCAGTAAGAAGCAGTTCAAATATGCAGGCACTATAAGCCTTTAACCAGAAATTCCTAGCTCAGAAGGGCAGAGTCCAGCCTCTCCTCCCACAAGAGTGCAGACCACGAACCCTTCTAATGTAAAATAACTGGCCTGAAGCCCAAGTGCTTAAACCAGAATTAATACACTTTATAGACCACTGTATAGGACCAGAACTGGTTAAGATGTGGTTTAAAACATGGGGATGTTATTCCAGAGTTTAGCAATGCATTGGAAGTAGTGCATGTCTCCTGCAACATTATTTTACTTACTTAAAAGTAATAAGAATTTGTTACTAGAATGGAGGTTCCTTGCTGGACAGTAAGGTAGTAATAAGTTTTGTAGTGCAGGGTATTTTTTTTATGATGAATACGTTTGTGTGCTGTAGTCAGTTGTGAATATGTTGAGAGTTGTGCAGTTCAAACCAGTTTAATTGCTTTAAGTTAAGATAATGGTGGGTCCTACGAAGGAGACTGGTGGCAAATTTGACTATTTTATTGTAGAAGGAGGCAAGTTTATTTTTTTGAGCATTGTTTATGTTTGTTAGGATAGAGAGTTGGCAGTAAAAATGTGGTGGCTAGAGTTTTTTCTTGTAGTATCTGTAAGGAATCCATTGATCCATTGATCCTATAAAAGGAGCCTAGTTTCTGGTGTGTAGATTTAATCATGTGCATTATATGGTGGTCATATTTGAGACTGTCATCTATTATAATGCTTAGAAGTTTACTGTGAATTACAGTTTCAATGACAGTATTATTTGCTGACTTTATGGTAAATGATTGCTTTTAATTTTGACAATTTTTTAAGGTGAAAAGCATTAACTTTTTCTTGGGGTTGAGTAAGAGGTTTGTTTGAGCCAGGTTTCTACAGAGGAGAAAGATTTTGGGGTAATGTCTTGGAGCTTATTCATAGATTAGGCCACACATATTAATGCAGATACTAGAGGACCCAGGATAGGGCCCTGAGGGACACCTGTAGTAACTGATTGAAAGGATCAGTAGGTTTGTTGCCATTTAATGGCTTCTGCCTTCTAGAAAGGTAAGTAAGAAACCACAAGATGGAGTATTGTGAAACTTTTAGTTTCCAGTTTAGTATAATTAGAGAGCTCTTATCATAACAAAAGCTGCTCATCCTGATTTTAGTCATGACTTTTTTTTCTTTTGTTATATACCGTAGTATGGTTAGGATTCCACCAGTGTGGTTTGTTTTGGACTTCTAGTAGGTACAACAGCCTCTATACAGCCATTTACATGCTTGAACAGGGTCTGAACAAGTATGCATAGGTTGCTGTGAACTTGGGGTTGGAAGGGGCATTGAATCGTTTGGGTTTGTAAAAGGCAGATCATGTCTCTTAAACCTGATTGACTTCTTTGAAGCAGTCACCAAAGCCATAGATGAGGGTAAGGTGGTTCACACAGCTTATCTAGATCTCACCAAGGCTTTCAACACCATCCCCCACTCTGGAATTATAGATAAGCTCACAAAACTAGGTATAAATCCCTATGTCACAAGATGGATTGCCAACTGGCTCACGGACAGAACCCACACCGTGAAAGTAGCAAACTTCGAATCAAACTTCAGACCAGTGAGAAGTGGAGTACCACAGGGTTCAGTCCTGGGGCCTCTCCTGTTTGGTATCTACTTCTCTGAAGTACAGGCTAACACAGAAGGTCTTTGGCTAACAAAGTTTGCAGATGACTGCAAACTAGGAGCCATAATCAAAACTCCAAATGATGTGGACATACTACAATAGGGCCTCACTGAGACAGATGCCTGGTGTCAGAGCCATGGCCTGAAGCTCAATGCCAAAAAGTGTATTGTCATCCCCCTTGGTAAAAACTCTGTACCCATGAACTACCACATAAGTGCTAGTCTACTTAACGCCGAAAGTGTGAAAAGAGACCTTGGGACACAGGTGGACAGTAGTCTCTCCTTTGATAATAACATCGCCACAGTGGTCAGAAAATCCTTTAACGTGGCTCACCTCATCACAAAAGGTTTCTCATCCAGAAAAAAAGAGGTCATTGTTCCCCACTACTCATCACTCATTAGACCGATTATAGAGTACAACACCCCTTTTGGTATGTACCTCACAAGACATCTACAACAACTGGAAAGGCCACAGAAATACCTCATAAAGAGGATTACTGGCCTCAAACAGATGCCCTACGCAGACCGTCTCAAAAAACTCCAGCTTTACTCCATCGCATATCACCTACTCAGAGGCAATCTCTGCCTAACATACAAAGCTATGTCAAACCCAGAGCTGTTGGACATGTTCCACTTAAAGAAATCCCAATCCCTCCGAGCTACACTCTCTAGGGACCTAAACCTTGTCACCACAATAAACAGAACATGCTGGAGGGATAGATTCTTGTCCCAGAGACTTCCCATAGTCTGGAACAGACTACCTATCTATGTCAAACAGAGCTCCTCATTAGCACTCTTCAAGAAAAATCTTGATGATTGGATGGGAAATAGGAAATTCACCCCAGGGATCACTTCTGTGTCTCTGCTCGACAGGGGCACAGGAAAATTATTTTCTTGGGTGGCGAAAGCCAGGGTACCTTTTTGGCTAAGCTTATATAGGCCCTAGGGCTAATAGCCTAGTACCTACCTATGAACCTATGAATCTTGACAAATTATCTCTCAACAGGATGTTGTCTCCTTTGGAATAGTTCATGTTACAGGTTTTGCTGGAGTTACTGAGCTGATTTTTACTTTGAAGGAAATATCTTTGTGGTCTGACCTCACCAGTTATGACAGTGGGGTGGGGGCTGTGTGCAACACTCTCCCATATTGGTCATTATTAGAGCCAGCATGTTTGTACATCTGCTGGGTGTGTGCACTTCTCAAGGGTATTTGCATTACTAAAGTCCAGAATCATTGTTTCTCAGTCTAAAGAATGGTAGTTAAAGTCTCCCATGATTATGGTATTAGATTTACTGTCTTCAGTAGGTCTAGGTATGAGATATGGAATTATAGGGGCACAGAGAGTATCCTATAGATTGCTATGATATGTATTGGAACTTTATATATGGTGATTTACATGTGGATAAATTACAAGGCATTGTCATGTTTAACCATCTTAGAGTTATGCTTGTTGCTAATATAAATTGAGACTCCTCTAACTTTTGTCCCTGTCTGTGTAGCTGATGGACTAAATTTCTGGAACACACTGAAGCTTTGCACTGCCAGAGTACTTTCTGTGGAATTTAAACCATGTCTTGGTAATGGCACAGATGTCTGTTTTATCTAGAGTGAGGAGTGCTTACAGGATGTGGAATTTCTTGTTTAGGCATTGAGCAGTAACACCTTTAGGTTTCTTTGTGTTTTACTTGCTATGTTGGTAGGTTTGTCATTTGACATTGTGTAAAATAGGCTCTAAGGGGGTGGATAAATATTTAGCCAATATTATAAAGCCTATGGGAGACAGGTGCAGACCATCTTTTGCAAAACATTATAATTTGTAAATCATGTCCTCCTATGTTGACAGATATTGAATCCACTTGGAAAGGGACCAGAAACTAAGCCAATTGTTGAAGTTACTCATCTTTTATTCATACTGTGGCATCATCCTTGGTGAAGGTAGAGTCTTGCTCAATGCAAGGCACATACCTGCCTTACTTACATATTGAGAGAGCTCAACAATGTCGCTCTTTCATTAATGCCCACGTGGACTATGTTAGAACAATACTGGTACTTGTGGTGTAGTGAGGTGAGTGCATGTGTAACCTGGCAGATCCTGGCTCCAGATAAGGAAATGACTATCCTCTTCTCCTTGTTCAGTCTGATGAGTGCGACATCATACAATGGAGTCCCCTATGAGAAGAGTCTTGGGTAATGTGTTTGCTTGCCTTATGGATTTTGATCTTTGGGCTTCAGTGGGTGTAGATGCATGTGTAGTGTTTGGGTTTGCTTTTGGTGAGTGCTGTAGAGATTGCTGAAGGTAGATGTTGCCATTTATAGGCTTAGGAGGCCTTTGAGGTTTGGAAGGATTGCTTTTTAGTGCCTCAGCACAAGCTGGTCTATGAGTGTAGTGAGCAATGTGTGTGGTAGATGTAGTCTGTGTGTTTTTGATAATCTTGTTTGTATGTGAGATGTTTCCCTCCAGTAAAATTGTGTATGTGTATCTCTCCCGTTCTGTGTTTGCTTCTTTAAGGATTTAATGGTTGACTGTGAACATGAAACAATTGCTACATTGTGACAAGATGCCTATATCTACCAAGCTAGCTATGGAGGCATTTGGAAATTACATATCAATGTTGTCCGGACCTGTATTTGGGCGGGCAACTATAGGCCTTTGACTGTGTTATGCAGAGGTCTTGGGTGGTTTCTGAGGTTTAGCATGAGATTAGGTTAGATTGTTCTAAAATTTGATAGTAGTGTTGTTTAATATGTAAACTAGCTGCTCCAAGCTTGCCTCTTCTCTTCACATAATGGCTTTGTTTTAGCCAAATTAAGTTATGGGTTTCAGTTCTAACGAAGGTTTTATATTAAAATTTACTTTCTGGGCATTTGTGTCTGTACAGGGCACTGCTAATCTCCTTTTTTTTTGTCCCCTCAAACCTTATTGTTACCAGCCTAATTCCCAGTACCCAATTTCCACACTGAGTCTACCTGCTACTCTCCAACCCCCAGACTTATTCCATTTTTTGCTGGGCTGGTCATGGAACTTGAGGAAGTCCTGGAGGCTCTGCTCATCTGTGATTTCATATGGTGGCATTTTGTTTTTATATGACCTATGCACTTTGCTTTTCCAACCCACCATGCTTTTTTTTTTTTTTTGTGAGAGCAACATCCCTCTTTGGGTCCCCATTAAGCAGTATAACAGTGAGCATCCTCTCACCTGTGGTTGGTATGACCATCCCTTCCCTACCACTCCATCAGTCACTCTAGCCACTACTCAAACCCAGGTAGACTGGGCTGTAGTCAGGGCTTTATCCCCCTATGCACTTGAGTAGCTGGACACTGAAAATTTCTTGATGCAATAACACCAAGAAAGATTGCTTGCAAGTGTAATCCTACAAGAAATTAAACAAATGACCTTGACAATGCAATTTCAAGTATTGGGGACCTTTAGAATGATTTTAAGTCAAAATCAACAAATAAAGCAAAAATGAAGCAGTAGCACTCTAATCAGTTAACTGAAGTGCAAAACAATAAAATAAATCTTGTATCTGCCAAAGATGGAGTAGAATTAACTCAGGACCCACTCAGCGTTTGGTGAGGGTGCCAAGCAGATGGAAGCTCTGGGAAAATGAGCAGGAGACAATTTTTAGTAAGGGAGGTTTACTCAGCTGCAATGCTGGTTTTCTGGGTGGGCACTTAGTATTATGGATATAGGGAAAACAGTGGGTGGGAAAGTATTTAAATACACAACAGACAATGACAACAGACAGCAATGAAAGAGAGGAGGGAGGGACTTTAGAAGTCAGACTACCATAAGGGTAGAAGCCAGATTCACAGTCTTTTAAAAGCACAAGTATAGCTCTAGACCATAGTTAGAATTTTAGAAACTTTTAGCTTATGTCTCAGTGGAGGTGGGGAGCTGGGGGTGGGACACACTCAAAGAACAGGGGAATAAACAGTAGCAAGGTGAACAAAAAGTCATTGGAATGCAACTTTAAAGAGGTATATGCTGGTATAAAAAGTGCTGAAACACAAATCCTGGAGTAGAATTCACAATACTGCCAATACTCCAGCCCCACCACAGACTAAGGCAGCAGACTAGTGAAATTCAACTTTAAGCAGTTATATGCATCTATAAAAAGTACTGAAGTACAAATCCTGGAGCAGAATTCGCAATATTGGCACAACTGCAATCTTACCATAAACTATGACACCAGACTATGCAAAAATTTTCTAGCAATGCTGTAATAAATGACTAAATGAGGCTCAAATCTGTCAGTAGACACAGTTCGGGCACAACTGGGAAAGAAACTGAAAGACTGATTGAGGCCCCTGATTGAGTTCAAAATACAAAAAGCTACCTTTTTATGCAATTCTTCTTATGGAAATATAGTGCATTAAAACATATAAACAGGGCTAAAACCTTGCAGTTATACTCAGTCTTTATACAACTGCAAATGTAGCTACTAAACTAAGGTCCCAGAAAAAATAAAAAAAATGCAAACAGATTAACTTTTTTGCTAAAACATAGACAAAAAACAGAGCAGTATTACAAGTATCACCATACAGATCACTATTAGTGCACCTTAAAATATTTAAGCAGGATTTAAATAAAAGCTGTTTTTCCTGCCCTTTTGATGAAAAGCTTGTATTTCACTCCTCTCAAAGTCTTGAACAAAAGACTCTAATTCAGCTTTAGCCATAAACAAATTATGATCCAGTGCTTTATCTTAAGGCTTAATTCCCTATAGATTTATGGTACTGCATATCTGAAAAAAAAGTGTTATTTAAAACCCATCCAAGCTTCCTTGGTGTCCACTCCATTGATATAACCTGTAAAGTAGTGCTGATTTCAGTATAAGTTTAGTGATCAATGTCATATATGCATTATCTTGGGTTTCTATGTGGAATATTTTCCATCACTTTTTCAGTATATCTGTTTTCTTTGATTGGCAAGGAATCCTATACACACTATAGCACTGTGTAGACTTACTGGCTGCGTTCATTCAGAACCATTCTAACAATTCAGTAAAAATAAATAAATAAATAACTAATAGAAAATAAAAAAATAACGTTGTGTCTAAATAAAAAAATAATGCCACGTCTTTCTTGTTTTGGCATTACTTTTAGAGTTTCTGTATTTAGCTATTCATGTTTAGTGCATAGACACCTTTGTTCATCTATGCTGGTACTTTTTTTGTTATTAATTTTAACAGGTAAACATCCAAAAATGGAATTCTAATTTTTCTTTAAGAGAGGCTGCAGGCTCATATACTCAAAGACCGGCCCTTGATATCAAAACAAGTCAGACCTTGACTTTGCAATTCATTGCCTGCAGCATTCTAATATATACCCAACATTAAAAAAAAACACATGTAACTTTCCTGCTGATAAGCAGATACTTAGGATTTATTCCCCATTTCTGAAAACTCTCGTATCATTTCAAAAGCTTGTATCGCTCACTGCATCAGAACATATATGCTGAATCTTACCTTAGAAGTTAGCTCTTTTATGGGTCTATATCAGAACATCAAAGGTTTAAAACTTCGAATGTTCTAATATCGACCCGTTTTAATCGAACGCTAAAAATAGGGAAGCTGCAGAACACCAAATTCTTTCCTAGGGAAAGAATTTGGTTGGCCGGTTCTGTGGCTTCGCTATTTTCAGTGCTGTGGTGGAGATTTACGAGTCAGGTTCAGGTAAGTGTGTGATTGTGTGGTTGTTAGGATTAGGTCACGGTTTAGGTATGTTAGGGTTAGGACATGGGTTAGGTGAATTAGGTTTAGGGGTGGGTTAAGTGAGTTAGGGTTAGGGCGTGGGTTAGGTGAGTGTGCGATAGTGACGGACCTTAGGGTTAGGGTTTGGGTTAGGGTAAGTGGATAGATAGTAGTCTATGTATAGTTTAGTGTAGAGTTAGTTGTAGGATTATAAGTGTATGTGTGTGTATTGATGTTTTTAGGTGTGCTTGTGTTGTGTGTATGCGTTTCGGAATAGCAAATTTTTTCCCAAGGAACAAATTTGCTGTTCTGAATGTTCGATATTATGTGGTTTAGATATTTTAGGTTCTATGAAATAGCGTTCGCTATTTTCATCTTTTGATAACGTGATATAAACGCTCTTTTCTTCAGCACCACTGACACTCTGCGTGATTTTGTCCTTTATGGCAGATGTATACATTTCGTTCAGAGGTATGCCTCTGAACACTGCAGGAGTTAATGTAGAATACTAAGTCATTGTTCCATCCTAAACTTATAGAGCCTTCACTTTGCAGACACAGACCACTGCCCAGCTACCCTGCCTTTGCCAGTGAATGTTTGGCAGCAAAAGCACATGCAAATCTGTGGTGCCTAAGACACAGTGCAGGAGTGGGAGAGAAGTAATTATGGATGTGACAAATTTCAAACAACACTCAGTCATTCCTTTAAAGCTGTTTAACTCCTTATCTTCCACCAAATATAATCCTTTAGGCTTATTTAATCTTAAAAAAGAGCTGATATATAGATAATTGTGGTAGTCTGCTTGGCTTCACATATATTTTTCAATATCTCATGCACTGCATTTTAATTTTACTTTACCTAAGTAATCTTTTGAATCATCATGTTAACTGAATGACTACACCAGTCTTAATTCAATTTGTTTTTTATGAACCTCAGAAACAATTTATGTAATATTTAAAACATGATTATTTTTTTCCTTCTGTCACACAAACAGGTTTTAGTGAAATCCAGTTTTACAGACTCTGTATCCATTTCACAGTTTCCTCCTGCTTACAAGAATGCAACCCCTTTAAGCAACTCATACATCGCAGTAAATATTTCAGTTATGCTACTGACGTCAATGGTGTCATTAAACAGACACTAGGCCTTCCCAGCAGTGAACCCCTGCCAGCGATTTAACTGCTGAAAAAATGTAGCTGTTGAAAGGAAAAAAAAAGACATCAGGAGTTTGCTGCTGAGCAAATACACTGAATAATACAATGGAATGAATGTATTGTGTGAAATATAGTATTACTGCTCACTAATTGCACGTGTTTTTACATGTTTTTACTTGCGTTCTAATAATACGCTTTTCTGTGTGGACAACAGACATTCTACAGGGAATGTAATTTACCCCTTTGCGTTGCTGCTAAATAAACTTACTAGAGGAAATGAATGCACACATAATGTGTTAATTCATTGCTACAAGGACGCATATTGTCCTTCCTTGTTAAGAACTTGATCTTAGTTTCATTCTTTGAAGAAAGCCTTACTATTTATACCAATTACACTTCTTATCATTACATTTATTTAATTTCTGGTGAATTACATTTTAAATACTCAGAATGCCCATTTAAAATGATTTATTTCTGTTGTTTTGTGAAAGCCATAGACATCTATTGTCTTTGTGGTGTAAAACCAGTGATATTTTAAAATAGTTTATTTAAGCAATACTTTATTTAGTTAATATTGTCTAAATTTCTGCAGCATACTTAGAAAATAGAATATTGAACTACTTTTAACTATTCAAACTATTTTTTTTTCTTTACGAAGTACTCGTGGCATTTGCATCAGATGAATATTTAAAGGTTCCTTTTGATACAGATCAAGCACTGAGTATAAAAAAATAGGTCTTACAGAGTAACTCAAAATTCTGTTATATTGTGATATCGCAACATGTCCACCTTGAAAAAAACAGCAGTTTTGAAGAACCTCTGCCATTTTTAAACAAAAACAATTTGGCCATAATAAGCCTAAAGCAGCTTCACTCATTAGTTTTCCTGAATGTGTATTGTGCTAAAAATGAATATAATTTACTTGCATTTGAATTTGATGAAGTACGGATATACATTTGATATAGACATTAATTCAGAATGTGCACCAGATTTGTAAACCCATCTACCGTTTACAAAAGCTTGCCTTGCAGGAGACGAAGAACTATAGGCTGTTTAATCAATAATCCACAGCTGTGTATCGGTATATCAGGATTTACATTTATTAAATGTAATGAGTAATTAAAATGTAATAGAGTGTATGCTTGTTAAATTGTACTTTGGAACTTTTCTCCTCAGGTCTCCACTGAAAAGGGGCTACTAGCCCAGTTGCCCCCCCCCCCAGTAAACAAATGTAAAAAAAAAATATATATATATATATATATATATATATATATATATATATATATATATATATGTATGTGTGTGTGTGTGTGTGTGTGTGTGTGTGTATGTGTGTGCGCGCGTGTGCGTGTGTGTGTGTGTGTGTGTATATATATATATATATATATATATATATATATATATATATATATATATATATATATATATATATATATATATATATATATATATAATGTCTTCGCATAATGGCTCTTCTTCCACTTTTTCTTCTGTAGGTTGATACACTGCACATGCATATAGGACTTGCATTCCCATGCTTCCACACCACATCAGTGCAGTGCTGTTTTTTTTGTTTTTTGTAAACATCTTAAATTATATTTACAATATAATATGATATGCTTATTTAGAACTGAGCAAAGTATGTATAATAAACCTTACCTCCCTTAACTTGACTAATTAGTTAAAATACGTCAAGTTTAGCTGTTCAAATGCTTTGGTAAGGATACAGAATGTGTTTGTAGAGCAGGACTGCAGCATTCATCAGCACAAGTGATTGCACGTAACTAGAATTTGTAATTCTGGAAGAAAGATCCCAAGAGATACCTGAAAAAAATTATTAATTCAGATTGGCAAGCTGCTTTGAGTTGCAGACTGACTTAGCATAGCTTTGCATAGGCTTCCTCTGCAGAACAAAATATCTTATCTAGCAGCTTGATACTATGGTGACATCTGGGATGTGTCCACTAGCAAGAATCTGTATATAGTAAGGTCATTTTGTTTGTTCTAATAAAATAAATAAATAAATATGTATCAGTGCTCCTACTAGGCTGAGTTTCATGAGTGCCATGAATAATCAAAGTCCTTGCCTCATCCTTTTGTGTTTTTTTTTTACCTGATCTCCCACCCATTTTATAAATCTTACTTTTGTTGCTAGTCATCTAATTGCATTTGCTGTATTTTTTTATAAAAGCTTTGTTGCTATATCTGTTCTCCAACAAGAATATAGCCATAAATGTAAAGTAAGTACTTGTGCCTAATGCTGCTGCTCTCACTACCCATCTATCTTAAAAATGTGCTCAACCCTTAAAATGTTGCCCCTATACAGTTTGAAAAGATCACTCTACTTTCAGCTTTTGCCACTTTCAAAAATAGAAAAACAATTTTAAAAAATATATTCCTGGCATATTAGTATGTTTGGTACAACTCTAACCAGTGGACAGCAAGGGTAACCAGTTCTAAACGTTCTGTGCTCTTTGAAACATACATTTTTGAGAGATGGTCATTTGAGTGCATTGAGTATGCCTAGCTACACCCTTGTTCCCAATCCTGCAGCTTTTAAACTCTCTTTATGTCACTCGTCACCACCTATAATTAAAAAAAAAATGATAAAATCATGTTCATATTCTAGACCAGCACCATGGCTTAGAACGATAAAGTCATAACTAAGGATCAGTCAACCCAAGTTTAATGACTCGAGTGTCTGAATTGCAGGTGAGAATTAACATGCACATTGTGGAGAGAGGAGTAAAGTATATAAGTTTGGGGCACAACATCTTGGTTCACATTTTCTAGTGGAGATGGGGAAATCAACAAGGTGCTTACTGTGGGTGGGCTGGATGTCCTAACTGTTCTATGCCCCAATTCAGTTTGTACTGTACACACACAAGGGTGGAAAAAATAGGAGAAAACAACTCTGTGATACTTCCCCTGCAAACACAGACACCCCATCATCCCTGGACATGGGTCAAGTATACCCCGGGTAGGCTAAGGCAGAGCCAGTGGATTGCAAGAGAAAATAAGTACAAAGGATAGTTAGCTGCTGGAAAACAAAACATAGTGGGGGGGGGTCATGTTCATACTCAAAAATCCACAACAATGTAAAAGATCTAATATAGCTCCTTCATAACAGTCCTTATAAAACCTTACTAACTAACCCCTCAAAAACTCATCCCTCACAAGGATCCTTTGATATATAAATTTGAATGTTTTGACTGGCATGGTTTGCCCCATGGAATTGCTGCAAAATTTCTATTTCTTCCCTTTAAAAAAAGCCTTGCTTCTCTCTGACAACCTATTTCTTCATAAATAACATATTTTGCAAAGATGCTTAGGAAACAACCACTAAGTCAGCTTAATAGGGTACCAGCAAAATTCACATTTGAGCATTTAATTTCAGTCATGTATAAAAAAATATGTACAACTTCTGTGTTACTTAGTACAATGGTTGTTTTTTTTTTTCAGTGATTAAATGGAATAATATAAATTGCCTTCAGGTGGATTAGATTTGAACAGTTCATCTCTAAGCATGTTCAGCAATTCGTACAGAAAATTAATTTTTTTTAGTAATTTTTTTCCATAATGTTTACAGACAAGATAGAATTGTAAAGAAAGAGACGGGTTGTAGCTTTAATCTACCACAACTCCTTAACCATTACACCCTTTCCTAAACATGTCCGAACCTTTGGCAACATGGAAATTTTATTAGCATCATTACAACTAAATAATAGTAAACATTTATGTATAGCAGCACTATATATTCCCCCAGGCCAAAACATCCCTATTCATGAAGAGTTTCTATCTTGGACAACACAAAACATATCCAATTAAACTGTCATTCTAGGGGATACAAACATTTATTGGTAAAATATAATCTCAGAATCCCCATCTAATTGCATAAACCTGCACAGGTATACATAGTTTGTCACATGCTCTACACAAATACTAAACAAGCATCCAGAAACCACCTTAGATTGGATCCTAGGCTCAGATCAACACAAATATTCCAACACTGGTACCCTCCCTGATATCCTAAGCAACTGTTTACCACCTTTTACATGTAGAACCCACACACAGATACCCAAACCCCACTCATATAGAACATATAGAAACAACCAACTTCAACCAAATACGTTTTAGTAAATCCCTAAAAGTTCAGAATTGGACCCTACTAAAAACATTACTTTAGAAGAAGCTGTAAACTATTTTAATAAGGTCTTCCTTGATACCTAATTACTTTAGCCCCATTCGCTATAAAAGAACAAAACTTAATCATGCTACTTGGCTTAAAAATCAACAAAACAAATTATTCTTTCCAGAGACTGAACTTGGAAAGAATGGCATAAAAATAAAAAACAAGCTAATGAAATTAATTTCAGACAACTTCGTATCAAAGCCAAGAAATTAGTTAAAAATGACCAAAAAAAATATTTTTCACAACAATTATCTAGTCAAAGAAATAACCACAAAAAATTCTAGAAATAAGTCTCTTCTCTCCTTAATCCTAGGACAACACAAAATCCAACACCATACCCTGATAAGGACCCACAACAAATAGCACACATTTTCAACTCCCATTTTATCGACAGCATTATTAAACTTGTCAAAGAGCCCCCACCAGTATCAAACAAACTCCCTAACAATAAGATAAGCAACTCAAACCAGTTCATGAGAATCTTAGCTTACATCCTTAACTTCACAAAGAAACCACTAACAATACTACAGTAACTCCAATATTCTCCCTAAAACCACTGCCCACCTCTCTAGTATTACAATTGCTAACTAAACTAAGACCATGCTCCCTATATTCTGATAACCTCCCCTCTGAATACTTGAAACTTGGTGCTGACACAATAGCCTACCCCAGCAGCATTCTAGTTAACTGATCCATCTCAGAATCCACAGTCCCTCAAATTTGGAAGAAATCCATCATAACCCCTGTGATGCCCCTGCACTGGCCCAGTAATCAAGGAGCCTCAATCCTCACCACTGGCAACAATGAGGGATGTACACAATTGGAGGATGACAAGTACACACACAGTAAAGTATAATTTCCCTTAAAAGCACACAGGGACCACAGCCTGTCTGGGGCTGGTTTCTCCCACTTTCTCCAGATCCCCAATAAGACTCTCCACTGGCACAGCTATTGAGTTCAGATCTCAGCTGAGTGGTCAAGCCAAAACCTCCAGCACCCTCTTTGTCTAACCAATGCTTCATGTCCCTGCCCAAGTAGCTGACACACAAAAACACACTTTGAGATTTGATTTATATACTAACACACACACACACCTGGGAAAGGCTGGCACAGGTTTACTAGCTATGCCCCCTTCTGCCCAGACTATAAGGTAGTTATCACTGCCACCAACCACTCTTTATAAGCTACTAGAAGGCCCTTAACAAAGGGTGACCAATCCTACTGTGTAATGTTACTATTATCCAAATGGTAGTTGTGATCAAGACTTGCAAGGCTATTTAGGAGTGGCCTGTACAGTGTCACCAAATACATATGCAAGTACTCTAAGAGCTTAAATATGTCTCACAAATATCAGCCACAAAGACGGGTTTACATGTATTTAATAATAAATGATAAAAGAACAAGACAATACTCAGAAATGAAACATAGTTACTTCAGAGTTCAAAATCACAGGAAATATTTTAAAACAACATTGCAGGACAGTCTCAAATAAATACAGAAAAAATCTAAACAAATTTTTACTATATTCCTATCTATATCTAAAAGAGATACAATGCCCTAAGTCTTACTTACAAGCAAGTACAGATGTGATGATGATGGATGTTTCCAGGTCAAAGACAAAATACAAAATGCATAGTCTCTCTCTGAGAGAGTTCTTACATTTTAATATCATATATTACTGCTGGGTTAGCTTGGATGACATCACTCTTTGTCACCTGAATTCAGTTCCCAGGCTAAAGAGATACTAACAGAATTTTAACATTTCTGTGTGAAAAGTACATATCTGTCAGAAGTTTGCAGAACTGTGTAGATGCTAGGAAGACATAAAGCAATCAAAACCTTTACATTTTAAATCTAGTAATTACTTTTATTTCAGACAATAGAAAAACCTCTAGCTGTAGACATCATGTCTCCTTACTGCATTAATTAACTTTTATAGCACATCATAAAGCACTTAATTTCAACTTATTTTCTTGAAGTTTTACAAGTTAATCTTTTATGTTCCAGCAGGGTATGCTGTGGTTACATTCTTGAAGCTCAGTATATAACATACAGTTCTGTATAAATAATATCCATATTCACAAATGACATAGTACAGTTCTGTATAAATCATATCAATATTTACAAATGACATAGGATTATTTACAAAATTCCAGATAGCTGGGCGGGCATTGTCACAATCCCATTGCATAAAGGTGGAAATACTAACAATCTAAATAACTATCAACCCATTTACATTCTCTCACCATTGTCTAAAATATTTGAAAAGTGTATACACACTCAACTACTAAAACACCTCACTGACAATAATCTCCTCGCCCCTACCCAGCGTGGCTTTCATTCTGCACACAGTACTACTACAGTCTTACTTTCTTTTACTAATACTGTAAACAAAGCTCTAGACTTTAATCTGTTGACAACAGTAGTCTTATTAGACCTATCTAAAGCTTTCAACACAGTACACATACTAAACTGCTCCAACAATTAGCAGCATTAGGATGCTCCAAACATACCCTTACCTGGTTTGCCAACTACGTGAACAACAGACAACAATCTGTCAGATGGCAAAACAATCAATCTGGTTATCTGGTTAATAAGAAAGGAGTCCCCCAGGGGTCCATTCTTGGACCTTTGCTCTTTAATGTATTTATAAATAATCTCCACACTGTCTCCCTACAAAGTTCACTCATCAGATATGCTGATGATTTGACTATTATATCCTCCTCTAGCAACTTCACAGATCTCCAAAAAATAACGCAAAATGCCTTCTCAACCATAGAAACCTGGCTAAACGGACCACAGCTACCACTAAATTCCATTATTTTCATCTAAACCACCTCCACAGGACTTTAAAAATTACTCCCATAACAAGACTAAAATTGAAGTAGCGAAGACAGCAAAATTACTTGGTATTACTATAGATGGCAAAATATCCTTCCAACAACATATTCTAAATACAATAAAAAACACATTTTAAACTAGGCAAACTCTAGAGACATAAACTCGACATGGATAAACCACAAAAATAAAACAGGCAAACACCCTAATACTCCCCTTCCTCTTCTATGGTCCCCCATCTTAACCAACCTTCACACATCTCTAAGCAACAAACTACAATCATGTTATTACAAAATTGCAAAATTTGCCTCTGGCCTAACAAACCGCACATACCACTGCCAGGCCATAAAGAAATTGAAATGGTTCAAATTCCCCTGCTACCTTCATTACACAACTAAATCTTGCTCATAAACTAATATACAATCCAGAAAACTGCCCTTCACTTCATTCTATGCTACAGTCCTACATCCCCTTCCAGAATCTTCAGACTACTAATAAGCAGCTTCTAAGCATATCCAAACCCAGTAAGAGAGCTGGACAAAGCTTGTACTCCCATTCCACAACAAAAGTATGGAATGCCCTACTTCCCTCTATTACTCAACTTGACTGCATAAAAACCTTCACATTCACCCAAAAAAGCCATTTTATTAACAATCAACTCTGTCCTTGTGCCCAGAACTATTGACCATCGTAAATAAATTCTAAAATTTTTCTCACTAGTAGGACTCTTTTCAATTTCAAGTAATAATTTGTTGACTTTTCTACATAAGTTAAGGTATGTCAATCACTGTGTTGTCTTTATAATCGCCATTAGCCTAAATCCTAAACTTCCCAAGTACTAAAGTGCACAAATGAACTGTTTATTATGAATGTATCGGGTCTATATTATATTAGTGAATGCACTGAATTGTGAACGCTATATAATCGACCCATAATCCCTGAAAATCCAAAATGTCGAACACACAGATCAAGAGAAAAAATTGCTGATCCGTAAAAAAGAAAAAAAATACAAACACAAAATAAACTGGGGGACTTCACCTCCCACACCCCCGATGTGGGGGGCTGTGCCCTCAACACCCCCTACTTAAATATACCAACTCCGAGATCTCACCACAGTGGAGGAAATGGCAAAGTCCTGAAAACGGCCCAGTGATTTTTTTGGAATTTTGCCATTTTGCATAATGCCGTTTGATGAAACAGCATTCACAATTTAATGTGTTCACTAAAATAATAGGAACCCAATGTATCTATTGTCTTTTTTCCCTCCATACAATGAATGCCATTAAAAATACTGTATGTATACTACTAACATCCAACCAGATTGTATAAAACTTTGTACTCTGTATTATTAATCAATGCAAAATTGTACAAAATTTTTTCTACACTGTTTTATTATTGTAAATATTATCTTTTTGTAAAAATTTGATCTGTAAATGGAGCTTTTTTCCCCGGATTCCTGACCTAGTGGACTTTCCTGGTAAACAAATGTCAATAAATAAAGAAATGATTGAATGAATGAATGAATAAATAAACAAATAAATACAATGTCCATTCTTTCTTTTTTGGGTCATGGTTCATTAGCACATTTTCTTTTATTGAAATACATTTTTAATTCTAGTACAAATCCAAAGTTCATCATAGACAGTTATAATATATAGCCCATTGTTTTTTTATGAATATGTGATATATTGCTGTAGAATTAATAAGTTCCTTTCAATTATAAGGATTAAAAATATGTCTGTCTGTATTTATAGCTTGGTCTAATGTTATTTGACAATGTAAACATTCTAAGCAGGATATCATAAAAATACACCACTTCAATGGCATGGCATGACAATTAAATATATATATATATATATATATATATATATATATATATATATATATATATATATATAGATTATGGGCATTCTCATAGGAAATTTTAAATGAGTTATTTCTTGTTAAACAGATATGTTTATTTTTACTTAGATGAATAGTTAGTTTAATATAGCAATAACCCATGCCTGGGTGTGGGTAATGCTGGATTTACCCACGGTTGGCATGGTTTCGCCCGAGGGACCAAACAAAGACAACCGTGGGTAAATCCAGCATTACCCACACCCAGAAGTGGGTTATTGCTATTATACAATGACATTATTTAAGAAAA
Organism: Protopterus annectens; assembly: GCF_019279795.1. NCBI lineage: Eukaryota > Metazoa > Chordata > Ceratodontiformes > Protopteridae > Protopterus > Protopterus annectens. The sequence goes on from NC_056744.1 coordinate 761,010,664, forward strand.
TAAATAATTACTTTTCTTAAATAATGGCATTGTATAATGCCTCTTTGCTGCCCTTCCGCAGCTGTCTGGTGTTCCGCGGCAGTTCTGATGTACTGCGCATGCCTACGCAGTACATCAGAGCTGAGGGCAAAAGCAAGGGAGAACACAAGATCTCCGTTGCTTTTTACTGTCTCGCTATGTTAAATGGGTTTAACATAGCGAAACAGCTTTAAAATAAGCAACGGAGATCTCCGTTGCTTATTTTAAAGCTGTCTCGCTATGTTAAACTCATTTAACATAGCGAGACAGGTTTAAAGAAAAAGCAACGGAGATCGCAAGATCTCCGTTGCTTTACTGTGTCGCTATGTTAAAGGAGTTTAACATAGCGAGACAGCTTTAAAAAAAGCAACGGAGATCTGCGTTGCTTTTTTTAAACCTGTGTCGCTATGTTAAACTCTTTTAACATAGCGAGACAGTGTTTTATACTAACGGAAAAAGTCCGGGCGACGGACCTTTTCCGTTAGTATATTGAGGATTTAACGGGCACGCTGGTTGGGCTGGCCAATCAGCGTGCACGTTTTAGAGGAGGAATTGTATAATTTGTTTTATTTCTTTGGATACCAAAAATCTGAGTCCGTTTTTAAGTGCAGCATTTTTTTACAGTTAAAATGGAATGGAAATTGCATCACTGCTAATATATATAAGAAAAGTAATGCAACATTGCACAGATAGTCAACAATATCATGCAGAGATTCACTGCAGTAATAATAAGATTCTATTATTTCTGTATGAAACACCAGCAGTGAGTGGCTAAGAAAAAGGCAAAGATGAAAATGGAATGAAATACTAGAAAAGGTAATGGAGTGAGAATCTACATAGGCATTTTAAAAGGGAAATGGAGAAATGGCACAGCAAAATGAAGGATGGATGGATGGAAGGATGGGAAGTGAAATGGCAAAAGCATTTAAGGGCTAGGCTAGTGAAGCTAAGCACTGGGCTCCAAATGGACTTGGTTATGGGTAATATATCAAACTATTCAGCTACTCCATGTTGGAGTCCAAAAGTTTGGGATCTTCCAGTCCCAATTTACTGATTACAAAAGAGGAACTGAGCTTGCCTTTGTAAAATAATTCAGTCTTATACATAGGTGAGCCTGTCCAATGCATGGAGCAAAGTCAGTTTCAAAGCCCATTGAACTGAATGGATTTTTGGTGAGGCAGAAGCTCTATTTGTATGTGTAATGAGAGGCAGCATCTGTTGAGAAACCAGACTACCTTCAGTACCTAATTCCACATGCATGTGAAGTTCAACCAAAGGCTTCAGGAGATGGATCAGGCACGTGCATGGGACTGCATGTGTGCACTTTGTGTGTGTTGTGCAAGTTGTCCCTTGAATTTGCAGGGTTAGTTTCCTTTAGTGTTTTGTTAAAAACAGATTGAATTCTCTGGTGGTTTAGTGGCCTTGCATCTCTGTCCCTATTTACGTGTGGTTGAATGCATGATATATATGTTGGCTATCATGTCTGCATTCTGCAATCCTCTCTAAAGAAGGAGTGCTTGTACAGGGCAACCTCATGAATGTGCAGCATCATCTGTAGGTTAGATGTGGTACTACAAGCAGGCTCTTTGCATGGAATACCAAGTATAATTTATTTATTTATTTCAGTTTGATTACCGGGGAAGTCCACTGGGCCACGAAGTACCCATTTTCAGTGGAGGCCTGGGGAGAAAAGCTCCAAAGTCAGTACAATCAATTAAATGTCCAAACAGTAAGAATACATAATAAGAACAAACAGTAAGAATGCATAATAATAACACTGCAAAATAACAAGAACATAAAAACATTTTTTTTTTTTTTTTTTTTTTTTTTTTTAGATAATTTGCAATATTGTCTTCTTTACAGTCAACAGGGAGTAGGCTAAATCATTTTTGGGAATTAGAAATGAAGTCTGAGAGTAGATTTGTGAAGGGGTAAAGAGGAGCTTAGTGTAGAAAATCTGTATGATTTATATAGGGTGAAAGCAGGAAGATATCCATTTGGAGGAAAGGTGTGAGTAGAGTTGGGTCTTGAAGTGATCTGTGTTAGCTATATTCCTCAGTGGTGGAGGGAGAGAGTTCCATTTTTTGCCTAGAGAGAAGGATAGTACTGTAATATAATTTACAGATAGTGCTGCAATGCCCAAGGACTTTGGGCAGACTCAACCACTTCATTGAGACCATAGACAGTTGTGAAACTAGGTTCAGAGTACATAATGAGATTCAGTAAAAATGAATGCTGGTGAATCTCATTATCTTGCCTGGTTGTAGAGGGCCTCTATTCAATTCAATATAACGGAGATGCAAACTACTGAAATGGTGAATCAAACCCCCCACCCTCCCCCCAAATGATGCCATCTCAGTGGGCAGGTTGGATTTTACAGTTCGGTATAGTGAGAACAGGATGGCAGACTGTTTGCTTCCACTATGCCAGTGTTATGGAATCTTGCCCTAACAGTTTCTGTCTGCTGACATGAAAAAGTTACAGAATTAAGTTGTGGACTCTTAAATTGAAACAAATAATACATTAGATAATAAACAGGAAAACAATATTTATAAAACCCTGCTGATAAAGTCTGATATCCTTATATTAATAACATCATAGCAAGTGCACTGGCAATGCACGCATGATTTATTTATTAGCTATTTATTTACCCAGGAATGTCCAGTTGGAAAATCCCATCTTGAATGAAGTCAAGGGGAGTTAACATGAAAATAAGCAGCACGTTTAATTTAGCAACAGACATTAAGAATGAGGCGGTACATAAAAACACAAAAACAAGAACAAACCTTGAAACAAACATTGTAATGAAACAACAGCTAATAATTCAGCACATTGTGACATGAGCAGTTAATAACAATTAATGATTTAAAAAAAATAAATCAGTTTGGAAGAACAATAATGCATGAAATTAGATATATTCAGCTTATGAAAATGGAAACTGATTAATAACTGTTGTGCCTGAGAACTTATGTAATGCCATAGCTGCATTGTTAATATTTTCAAATGTAGGCAGTAAGGAGGGATTTGAATGAAAATTTGATTTGTGCATTTCTTATACCAATAAGGAGTTTGTTCAGAGTTTTTCTGTACAAGTGGAAAACATTAAGTCACTCCATGAACACTCTAGTATTGTGGACCAGGTTAAGTGTGGATTATCTGAATATCCAAGAAAAGGATCTCTCCAAGGGGCATTATCAGACAGATATAAGAACTAATGGTTATTAAGTAATTTATGGTCCAGACAATGCTGCATTGAGATGAACAGCTGGTTGAATTGTATCCAGCCAAGTTCATAACATTAATGATGATAGTGGTTATGAGTTTTATTTGCTGAAGTGAATCGGGTGATTCTTTTATATGCTTGTTTGAATTTGTTTTTAAAGAGAAGAAACACAATTGTCAAAGGATGAGAAACATGCATAGAGATGAGGGTGGTATGATCTGGCTGAGGCAATACACCTTTGTCTGTTAGCAGTGATTTGGTTTTGTACAGATTGCATATCCTTTAGTACATGAATATTGAGATGGTTATCAAGAGTTACTGTAAGGTTGTGCTCATTTATCCAAAGTACAGAGACTTTTATATTAGGGCAGTGATAAGTATTATTTTAATGTTCCTATGATACAATGCTTTTACTATGGATACATCACAGTGTGTTCTGGTTTAACCTATGTGACTACTTTTCAAAAATAGAAAAGAAAGATATATTAAAAATATTTAAATGTAGCCTTATGTACCTTGACTACAGATGATTATCATAGTTAAAGTGGCACCCCAACCCCATGTGTAAAAATGGGAAAAAGAGGTTATGGATGGATGGATTGATGGATGGATGGATGGATGGTTACCCAACATTAGTCCTTTAGGACTTGAACATGATTTAGTCCCATTTAAGTGCTCTAATCAATGCTGTAATATAATTTTGAATATTCTTCCATTTAACATCCTTACATTTACTTTCCTTTATTTCTTTGGATCTTTCAAGTCTTTCAAAAGCCTTTGATATGGTCTCACACAATAGACTGATTAACATATTATCAGACCTGAATTTAAGCCTGAACACTCTTGCGTGGTTCAAAGACTACTTAACTGGCTGCCAACAAGCAGTACAGTGGCACCAAAACCCTCACATCTTCTGCCTGTAAATATAGGGGTTCATCAAGGATCCATCCTGGGTCCCCTATTCGTCACACTATTTGCCAACCATCTCTACACCTCAGCACTGAATGCCTCTGTAGTCCAGTATGCAGATGATTCCAAAAAAATGTGCTCTGCTTCATCTTTACAACAACTACAACTAATAACACAAGACTCTTTCGCTAAACTGGAAGACTGGCTAATTAACTCACAGCTAATTCTAAACCTCAACAAAACAAAACTTATGCTTTTCCAATCAGCAAGGTCCCACTTCACCCCTGCCCATATTTAGTATCCTGTCCAAGAGCAATACCATCATTGCACCTGAGACCCACACCAAGCTTCTTGGAGTAGTAATCGATAACAGCATGAGATTTGATATCCATATAGCACAGACCATAAAAATGGGCACAAAAAAACTGGTACGCTATACCAAAACAAGCAATATTGTACTAATAACACAAAATCAACCACTGCACAAGCACATCTTATCTTGGCCCTACTGTAGTCCTCACCAATTCTCACTAACCTAAAGAAATTTGATTTAGCAAAACTAGACTGCTGCTATAATAAAATTGCTAGATTTGCCACAGATTCGCCCTTCAGGTCGCATCACTGCTTAGCACATCTTATCTTGGCCCTACTGTAGTCCTCACCAATTCTCACTAACCTAAAGAAATTTGATTTAGCAAAACTAGACTGCTGCTATAATAAAATTGCTAGATTTGCCACAGATTCGCCCTTCAGGTAGCATCACTGCTTAGCACTCAAACAACTGAACTGGTTAGAACTGCTACAAGTCCTTCTTTATAACCAACTTACTATGGTCCATAAAATTTGTTACCAACCAAAGGAAACTCCTGCCCCCCAAAATGTACTACTTCCTTACACAAGCAATTGTGTCCTACACTCTACAAACAAGTGTCTATTGAATGTAACCAAAGATAATAATACTGCAGGAGACTCCCTCTTTTCAAACTATATAGCAACATTTTGGAACACATTGCCTACAGATATAATAACTACTACTAACCTGTCCCGCTTCAAAAAGTTACTTAAAATTCACTTATCTAAAACAAGGCTTTGCTCATGCATTACTCCTGGCTAGATCGTCTTTCTTAATCACCATACACAAACATTGCTTTTCTAGCCCTGTTACCAAGGTATATGAATTTAAAGGAACCTCCTTGCGCCTTCCTTGTGCATAATAGACATCCATAGATTATCAACCAACTAACTACTAGATACTCTCACTCTGACTTTATATGCTTGCTTAGTATAAAGAATGTATACTCAGATATATAACAAACTTGTAGAAGTCCTTGCTACTAAAAACTTTCAATTTCTTACTGTATGCTAATTGCACAAATGTGTTACATTTCACTGTAACTTGTACTTGTCAATGGTAACACTCACTGTTCTTATCTGTAGTTTCTTTGTCATATATTATGGAATCCGTAAATGTGCTTGTTTTTTTTATTTTTATAAATTATTACACTACTCCATGTTAAATGCATATGTATTTCACTGTATCTCATACTTGTAAATGTTTACACATCAGTGTTTTATGTGCAGCTTTTATCCTCAGGCCTCCATTGAAAAGGGACATGTGTCCAGACAAACTTTCCCAGTAAACAAATGTAACATACATAAATAAATATTTCCTAGCTTAAATAGCATAGATAAGCATTTTATATCAAGCAGTTATCTTGGCAGTTCCATTAGTTCTGGTTTTGTCCTAAAATTCCCCACCCAACAATTATACAGCGAAATCTGTATTATTCTGAAGCCCATAAAAAGTATTTGACACTCAGCAAAAGACTGGAATTCTACTCACAAATACATTTTAACAAAGTTAAACAATTTTATTGATTCACTGGTTTCATTAGTATGTTAGACATTTAGTTGGATTGAGAAAGAATAAATCAATATATATATATATATATATATATATATATATATATATATATATATATATGCATACACAGATGAGATAAGATAATTTGATAGATGGAAATGTATAGTGGCACTCTTTTTTAGTTTTTAGGAAAAAAATTTGTGCCTGGAAACCCAATACTATATTTAACCAAATTTCTAGAATCAGATGACTGTTCTATAACTCATAAATACAGTTTAATATAAAAAAATCCAAGACTGTAAATTACACAGACATGACCAAAACATAAAAGATGAGTAGCCTTCCAGACTGAATAAGCAGTAACAAATGACAGTTGCTATAAATTTTGGAAAACATGTACCCTTAAGGTATATTATGCACATTTTCTGAATGCAGACAGGGAAGTGCATACGTCAAAGACATGACACTGATTCAAGCAGTTCAACCCAACTTCAGAATCTTATTTGTCATGCACTGGGCAAACAGGAACTCTTTGGTATTACTGTAAGACACTAACAGAAGACAAGGAATGTACAAAGGATTGAGCATTATGCTGCCCTGTTAAGTTCCTCAGACTCACATAACCTTAACGTTAGATCTTCTTATACAGTCATCTTAGAAAAATACTTCCTTCCTGCGTTTTTATTTCCTGTTACATGGTGTAGTACCTGTTTATTTCTGTTTCTATAGCAAGTGTATAAATCATACTGGTCAGACATTGGCCAAGCATGATTTTAAAGGAAGTCTGAGACAATACACTGCAAAGTATTAAGAAAGAATAAAAGCTGTGCACTAGTTTGCTAAGTAGAAAAAAATGAGAGAAAAATAATGACACAGTAATTTAGTACTTAATCAGAAGGCAGATGTATCACAACATTACATGTATTAGCAACACTGGTTAGTGGAAAAAGATTGTCCCCAGGATTCAGCAAGCAGCCATGCAGGAATAAGTTATTCCTGCACAGCAGGGATCATTCCCATATGATACAGCACGGCAGCACGCCTTGCATATTCATGAAGCCACACTGCCTTTGTTGTTAAACAGACACAGAGTTGTGTACGAGTGCAAGGTGTGTGTCTGAGAGCAAAGCTTTCACAATACACAAGCCCCTGCACTCCAGAATTGCCTTTCGGAAATTAAAAATGAGAAAGAACACTCGTAACACCCCCAATCCATCAGAAAAACAAAAATCAGTGGTCAAAGGCATAAGGGACAATCGTCACTAACAAACATACCTCTCAACTGTACAGATTTTCGTAGAATGCTCAGATGTTTGCCTCATATTTTTGGTGTGTTCCCCCTAAAATGTGTACCTGTCTGGCAAATAGCTGAGGATTGAAGTCATTAAATAAAGACAAAACAGTTGAGTTTAAGACACCACACATCCATCAGAAAATTCATTCTAATGTAAAACCTATTATTCTATCAACATTTTAAGTTTGTAAGAGCAATATTTAAAATCCGCACATTTGTCCCCTCATCATTGTAGGCTTTGTCCATATATTTTGCTCTAAGAGGTTGAGAGGTATGCTACCAAGCCAAAAGTTATTAGGATAACACAGGCAGCATAAGCACATAGCACACACCTCCCATCCCATCAGAGTAAGTAATGTGGACAAAGCCAAAAGGGACAATTGTCCCACAAAGCAGAAAGCTGATAAAATAACAGGTTTAGCATTAGCAGGGATATTCTGAAGGGTATAGATAAAATAACACAACTTTTTTTTTTTATAAATGCGATAAAGCTTAAGTGTAGCTGTGCGGGTCTGCCCATTGCTTAGCTTCTCTTAGTCCAGCTTAAACAGCACAAGAAGTTAAATAGTTTTTTTTTTTTTGTTTAGATTTTTATATTTGTCTCTTACTGTGCTGTTTTTCTTATGTTTATTAACTAGTATATATAGTGGAGCTTTTCTCCTCGGGCCTCTGCTGAAAATGGACATATATCCAGCCAGACTAGCCCGGTCAACAAATGTAAAATAAATAAAAATAAAATAGCAAGAGACATCCAACATGATCAGTATTGCAATAGTGTAATGTGTAGAGCGTACGCTTTGCAAAAAGCCATTTCTGGTTTAATCCCCTCCATGTGAAGGTAGTACATAAACAATTTTTTTTAGTATTACCTACTAAATAACATATATTTGTTAACCGGAGTACTACATTAGGTCCAGATGTGAGGTGCCAGTTTAATAAAGTTGTGAAATCCCCATATAAACACAAGTGCCCCATACAGTATAGTCACACATGAATAAATGTAATGAAAGCACATTGGGGCATGTCATGGACAGTAAACAAATTCATAATATGTAATGAATGATGAATCAATGCCATACAGCAGAGAGTCTAAAAAATGAAAAATAAGCAATGCTAAGCATTGCACAACTCTGCTTACCAGGTGTAAGCATTGTGTAAATATGACCACTAAGCAATGAGTATCACAGCTAAGTGGATTTGCCCATTGGTAAGCTGAACCTGTCCCTTTAAGCAATGCCAACCTTAGCTAAGCAGGTTTGCCCGTAGCTTAGCTTAGCTCAGCATATTCAAAACCGTCCAATCATGGCAACGTGCGGGAAATCAGCCATATTTAAACCCCACAGGTGTGAATACAGTTCATAACTGGTTGCAGCTTCTCACTGTAGGCAGGATGACTGGAGGTGGAGAGGTATTGCACTTCCAGGCACAGAGCTGGGGCATGCAGGAGTCCAAGGTCATGGTAGGAATCCTGGTAAAAAAAAAATGACAAGAAACTGCTGCAGGGCCAGTACCAGGGCTCCTAATAAAAAGCAGAAGCCTGAGGCCGTCTCACCTGTGATCTCACAGTGCCACTGGTATCCCTTGGAATGTTGAGCAGGTCAGGCACCACTATGCCGACTTGAAGCAGAGAAAGAGGGAGGTCTTGGACAAGTGGGTCCAAGAAGCAAGGCAGTGGGGTGATATCCCAGCAGTGTGTAAGTAGTCATACCATTACTGTTTACTAAAGTCCAGTGTATATATGTGATGGATAGGTATGCCTAAATATGTTTCTATTTCCTTTACAGCTGCAGCTGAGAAGGCTATGAATCAGGAAGCCCATGCAAGTAGGCTGCATAGGCTGCATTGCGAGGCTTGTGAATAACAATCCTGCTTGTAGTAGTCATACCAAATAAATATAAAGTAGTAGAAAGTAATCTGGCAGTATAAAAACTGTTGTATGGGTTGTACTGAATAAACCAGACAATGTGACAGTAATAGTCCCATACAGGTCATATTTAAATAAAACTGTAACTACCTGGCAATAAAGCTCTAAATCCTGGACTGGTTGTGCTTACTCTGGTATTGTATGGCATTTATTGTTGCATTCTCTGAATAGTAATGTTGTATTAGCCACTGTTACCCACACTGTGCTACATAAAACAATGTCTAGGAATGTCTGTATAAGACTGTTGTTAAGTACAAGATCAGATTGTACAACCAAGAGAGACTTAGAGAGCAATATCCAAATAGCACACACTACTGTGACTTAAATTGTTGCATTTTTAGCAGACACAGCCATGGTTCGAATCCTGGGAGTGGTAGTAAGCTGTATGCATAATCATACCTCTCAACTGTACAGATTTTTCAGAATGTCCAGTTAATTGGCTCATATTTTCTGCCTGTTCCTCTGTCCCCCTGGCAAATCAGTGGGATGATCTCAGAATTGTAGTCATGAAACACGGACTGGTTGTGGTCTCCATAATGTATTCAGTTTGTGTTGTAGGTGTCTATGTGTTAGCAGGATGTTGGTCTGCTGTTGTTACCTACAAGGGGTATGGCACTGTGATGAAACCTTGACTGTGCCATATCCTGGGTACAGCTGAACACAAGTCACAGGTCTGTATAAGAGTTACTGCATGTGACACATGGCTGATAGGTCTGAGGGATGTATACAGGTGAGTGCATGGTGGCTGATGTCAGCAGCCCTTCTACAGTGGACAATGGTAAGTATACTGGGTGGCACACACCACATGTTTGTGTATAACACACACACACACACACACACACACACACACACACACACACACACACACACACACGCGCTTTGGTGTTGATGCAATACACAGAGAATACTGTACACACGGATGTACTTAATTTTACAGTGAACCTATTTTAGCCTATGTAATTACACCAAGACAAAACTGGCAAAACATCACATCAGTAAATAATCAGTCTGCTAGTTTAATGTCATTGCCAATGGTACTGGCAGGGTATTTGTCCCATTCCCCAATGTAGTGCAATCCTGGAGTTGGTAAAGATAAGTGTGCTGGTGTGGGTGGCACAGCCCTTCACTTTGGAGGGTGTGGGGTGGTGTAGAACTGCACATAGTATGACTGACAACTACTTAACCTGTTAACATAAACTGTACAGTATTACAGCAGACTAAGTGGGGGGATACACACAACAATAACCCCAATGAGGGTGGCTTCGTCCACAACATCCACACCCAACTATATATACCAACTCCAGTATCACTGTACAGCTATACAGTGGGGAAGAGGGCATTTACACATCTACTACTAGTTTTGATGGAATGAATTTCCACAAGATGATTCCTTTGAAATGTTAGCATTTGCCAGTGTGTTCTCAGACAGATGACCTCCTGGGACATGTATTTTCTGCAAACTGAAATAGATCTCTTTACATACACACACACTTAATGGCAACACTGAGAGTAGAACCCCTACCTAGGTACTTATTGCTACTAATGTGTTTGGTCTTAATTGCACACACAACACAGCTGTTAGGATGAGGTGTGTCCCGAGGTTCTTGTTAAGTGAAGAGCATCATCAAGCCTTGTACAGTATGGAATGGGGGATGTACTGGGTATTAATGAACAATACATAGTATGACATACTGTCATGTACACATTGACAAACACATAACAGTCATAGACACATCCGAGGGACCTGGCTTTATCAGTGCTAACTACCTTGTCAGTGAGTCCATTCTGTTACAGATAATTTGCACACAGCACATGCATCATTGGGCTGGATAGTGTAATCAGTTACCTATATGGTTGATGGTGACAGTGGTCCTCATTCAGTGGAACTTGGGACATGTACTGGGGTATCATGGTGTAAAGACAGTATACCCAGCACCCACACCCCACATTGGATATTTTACTCACTGAAACCCATGATAATACTCTGACATACCCACAATCGCACATTGACCAGGACTGCAATACAACCCCTCATCAGTGCTACTACAGGGATATCCATTTATTGCACATCCACAGGGATAGTAGGATGATGGTTTGTCATGGGTCTCCTAATGTCAGCAACATCACTATCCCTTATACTGTATGGCCAGGTGTATTGTATTTGGAGAATGTGGCCTCAAAATGCTGCTTCCTGTTTTCTGTGTATACCTCAGTCCAGAGGTATACACAGAACTCTTTAGTGCAAGACAAAGCCTGATAAAGTGGATATTTACAGCCATGTAAATGGGGATATCACAAAATACTGGAATAGATAAGCTCACACAGTTGATGCATTCACAAACTCCTATCTGTCCTAATACATATTAACCGGAGGAGCAGAGGTCCCTAGCCCACATACTTCCCATTAATTAGTGGCATACATCTTTACAGCATCCCACTGCTTTGTCAGAAATACACAACAGTTATGATGGCCAGGCAACAGTTCATCTGACAAATATCTGGATATCACATCACACTAGGTAAATACACTGAGCTGCTAGGCATGTCACAAAGCATATTGCAAACTACAGGCAGACTGCCACACCACTGACCCAAGTTTCCTATGGGAGAATACACATGTACTTGCAAATATAGAAAGCACTACAGGCATGTAATAGCATGGAGTAACATACACCAGTGTGAAACTACACACCCACAACCAATCTGAACACAGTCACATTATGGTAAGCCTAATTAATATTACAGTATATGGGCTGTGTGAACAAAACCACCCTCATATGTGCCACTCACACAGTAACCCTACCTATACTGGGCCAATACACAGTGTAGTCTGATGCCTGACTGTAGTATTGGACATGTGTCAGTCTGGCCGTACAAACATGTACGCTGATAGGGTACCACAAACTGGAGCAGCAAGCAACACCAGATAGAACAGGACCAAGAACAATGACATCTACCACAGTCTGTACACAGGCCAAGTAACATATTCACAATACACACTCTGTCAACAATCACCATAAGTACACAGACCTCACTACTGTATACACTACAACGGAATGTCCAGGTTTTGTCCTCAAATATAAGGCCTACTATACATAACATGTCTAGCAGTCTGATATCTCACCGGCTTGTTATCAGGTATGATGTCAGTAAATAATGATGTGTTGCACCTCTTACTGCATGACATATGGACAAAGGGTGACAGACTTGGGGGACAGAGGCACAAACACAGGGCCAATATTGACGTATTGCTGTGATAAACTGAGGCATTTCCTGGTGTAACAGGGTTTGTTGTGACATATCTCTTCTAAGGGATATGAAGTCAGTAACTCACATGGATGTCACCATGTACTGACTGCAATCATCAGAGTATGCTACTGCATTTCTAAAGATAGGAAATGTGTGAGTATCACACCACATGTAAGACTCCAAACTCTGGCCAGTCTGCAGATAGCCCTGCAGGTGAGAGTTTCCTTAACCAAATAACACTGTCATGCCAGACTTTAAATCATGTAGAACAGCCATATCCACACAAACCCTGTTAAACCAACATTTATTCAAATGTAGAACAGCAATACTTACATTCTGTCGCCATGTCTGGAACATCCCCCTCCTGTTTGTTGGCCTGTCTCCACAGTGTATGTTATAAGAGGTATTTCCAACTACCCTCTGTGATGGTGTTTGTCAAACATCCACATGAAGTCCTGCTCACAGTGAAGGAAAAGGGCCAACACCCACATGAAGTGCTTAGTTATAGGAGTGTGTTTCCATGCAATTGGCTATAGGAATGATACCACAGCTGTTCCACATGCAATTAGCAAGTGGGGGACTGCAATTCATGCACAGGCCATCAGCTGATCATGAGCATTACTTACAAAACTCAAGCTGCTGCCTATGCAAAACAGATGTACTTTTCCACATCCACCAGAGAGGGAGAGAGAGAGAGAGACAGAGACAAAGTAAGAAAGGAAGGGAGTAAAAGAGTAAGAGCCAAGTGTGTTTGTGTATGATCCATGGGTGGAGAGTGGTATCTGGGTATTATAACGGTTGCCTATATTGTTTACTTATCCATACTGTCACATAGTAATTGCACATGGCTGTACACATTTATGGCTGAGGATTGTCTACAACAACCTCTACAGTGTTTGAAAACTGTTGGCCTTGTAATGTGGACAATGGGACATATAGGTCCTCAGTATAATGATATAGCAAAATCCACACTGCAATGGATCCTGCCATTACACAATCACCCCAACACCCACAAAGGATACTAATGACACACACACACTTACCAGTACTGAGTTTCAAACATGCATTGCTAACTGCGGTGGTGGTGTTGCGGTAGCATTGTCGCCTCACAGTAAGATGTTGTCCTGTTCGATTCTCAGCTAAAGCGTCTTCTGTGTGGAGACATGTGTGAATGGACGTACCTTCATTGAAGGTTGTGCATCAGGGCTGGCAACTCGGCACATAACAATCTACTGCTAATCATTAGCGGACCGGAGTTCCGCTGTGGCGACCCCTAACCAGGAAAAGCCGAAAGACCCAACATCATCCTGACTATGTATTGCTATTACAGTGCTATGCAGTTATTGCACATGCCGCAGAGCTTACATGTTAAAGAGCTATCCAAAGGTATCTTTGAAGGTGAGTAACATCAGCAACAATGCTAAAGGAGGGATAAGGGAAGTGTAGCATGTGTGAATGTCCACAAAAGCAGGTGTCAATGAAGACACACACACACTCTATCAGGGAAACATACACATTATCACATCTGGCAAAATCAGGATTAGAACTCCTACCTAACTAGTGTGTTACACTACAGTATTATGCAGTTATCACAAGCACCACAGAACTTATATGGCTGATATATGGCCAAAGGGTTATTTCAAGGTTAATGACATCAGCAGGTGTGCTAAAGTAGGGCAATGGGAGGTGTAGTGATTGCGAATGGCTTCAAAATCATTAATCTCCACACACACACACACACACACACACACACACACACACACACACACACACACACACACACACACATTTGCCAGTACTGAGATGCATAGGTTCATTACTTCACAGGTGTGTAGTAGGTGAATAGGCCTGAAGGCTGTACAAGGCTAGGCAAAGGGAATACCTTGGCATCAGGCCACATGACAATGGTCTCCAGTGTGGCTCAGTGGCCACAGGTGGGTATTTTATTCACCATCCACTCATCTGGGTTACTATTGTGGGTGGTCAGTGATGTGCACTGCTTCCCATGTAGGTAATCTATATTCCATAACATGGGCAGTGTCTGGGTTGTGCACATGTCCCACACACATGTTCTTTTACATGTAGAAGTGTACTTGAGGCCTCTGGGGCATGTTGTGTGTACAGATTGTTATCATCTGATGTAGCATTCCTGACCTCATTTGGGGAGACCTGGCTATGGAACTTAGGGCATGCTTGTACCTAAATTGATAGCATGATACAGGTATTCAGTGGAGTTAGTGGCATCTATCCATGCAGAGCATGTGTATAAGGCATGGTATTCTCTTTGTGGGTTACAGTTGCAGACTGTACAGTTGTTGCAGGCATCCAGTGGGGAGCATAGCAAAAGTACCACTGTAAGTATTTATTTGCCTACTGTAGGGATAGAACAGGGTACCATGTCCTTTTTACTTGCTGGATAACACACACTCAGTCAGGAGATGTAACACATCACAGTATTTTCTGATGTCAGTGGCACTGTTGTGGTCAACAGGCATATAGTCCACTACAATTACACCGTGGTTACTATCTGTGAGGCAATATGCAGGGAACTACCAATATAGTGGTTGTTTCCTTGCCAAGTGTGTTTGTGTATGAGACATGGGTGGAGAGTGTTCTCTGAGTAATACAAGGGTTGCCTATGTTGTTCACCAATCCATAATTTCACATGTAGGGCTATAGATAGTCTACACCAGCCTCTCTGGTGTTTGACATCTGTTGTCCTTGTAAGGTAGACATTATGACATATACTAGGTCCTCAATATAATAATTTAGCAAAACCCATCCCGCAATGCATCCTGTTATTACACAATCACAGCAACCTCCACACAGGATACTGAAGACACACACACACACACACTTGCCAGTACTGAGATTCAAACCCCTACTTAGCTATGCATTGCTACTACAGTGTACCACATTTATCACACGTGCCATGGATCTTATAGGATGGATTTTGTCCCAAGGTACTTCTAAGGTGAGGAACATCACTAGGCCTTGTAAATACTGGCAATGGGTGATGTAGTGGGTGAGAGATCCCAAAAATAATTTTACCCTAAACACACATTTACATTTGCCAGGGATGAGGTTCAACCCTCAAACAATCTTTATGGACCATTACGGTTATGCATTTACCACCTGCACCACTGACCTGACATGGTTTAGGGTTGGCAACAGGTACTTCTAAGCTGGATGATATCTGAAGGACTGCTAAAGTCAGGCTCTGAGATGTGTACTGGGTGTAATGGGGCCAAAATCTTTGAGGTACACGCATACCTATGTACATACACAAACACTTGCCACAGATGCGATTCAACGCATACCTGTATAGTTACTGCTACTACATTATTCCACATTTATGGCATGCGCAACAGAGCTTATAGGGATAGACCTTGTCCACAGGGGTATTTCAAGGTGACTGACATTAGCAGGCTTGCTAAAGTAGGGCAATGAGAGGTGTAGTGACTATGAATGGCCTCAAAAATATTAATCTCCACACACACACACACACACACACACACACACACACACACACACACACACACACACACACACACACACACACAATTTCACAGTTTCCATGCCTGGGATTAAAACTCCTGTCGATCTAGTATGTTACACTATAGATTTCCACAGTTATTGCACATGCCACAAAGCTTACAGGGTTGACCTTCTTCAAAAGGGGTATTTCAAGGTGAGTGACATCAGCAGGCTTGCTAAAGTAGGGCAATGGGAAGTGTAGTGACTGTGAATGGCCTCAAAATCAATCTCCACACACACACACACGCACACACACGCACACACACGCACACACACGCACACACACACACACACACACACACACACACACACACACACACACACAGTTTCACAGTTGCCATGTCTGGGATTACAACTCCTATCTAACTAGTATGTTACACTATAGCATTACTCAGTTATTGCAAGAGCCACAGAGATTATGGGGCTGAGAACTGGCCAGAGGGTTATTTCAAGGTGACTAACATCAGCATGCATGCTAACATGGGCAATGGGAAGTGCAGTGTATGTGAATGGGCCATAAACCATTCCTCTGGAAACACACACACAACACTTAGTCGCACACAACTTTACATTTGATAGGACTGGGTATACAAATGCTAGATGAATACTGATTTGTACTATCATGTTACACAGTTATCACAAGCACCACAGACACTATAGGGCTGAAGGCTACCAAAAGCAAATGTCTACAGTGATTGACATTGGCACATTATGTGATATTGGCCAATTGGATGTGTGGTGGGTGGGACAGGCCTCATGATAGCAATCTCTTTGTCACTGTCTGCCTCTTTCTTCCCCACATCTCTGTGTGTGTATTTTTGTCCTATTATAGTGTGTTTGCCTTGGATATTTGTGAGTATTCCTATCCAATGTGTGTGCACAGCATGAATGGTGTGCAATGTGGTGTATGTGCACAGACATCTTCGACTGACAGATAATGTATAGTCCACTGTTGTTGTCAGACATGGGCTTCATTTCTCTAAGTGTTGGAGCATTCCCAGTATGACCTTCTGTATTGAGTGTGTGAATCCATTCCAGGTAGGTTGTACTCCAGTGCAGGATTTTGTGTTCTACACCTACAGCTAGCAATCTGTTTCTGCAGGATATCTGTAGATAGGTTGACAATATGGAGTCACAATGGGCGAAAGATAGTGGGATACTGTAATTATTGTGTCTGTGCTGCTTGTGTTACATGGTTGGTGTTAGCAGAGATATTCACACATAGGTACTGTTTTACACTGTGATGTATTATGTCATCAATTACTGATAGATATACTTATTTGCTGACACTTATTTCCTGGGAAATACAAGATGAATGAAGCTGTGTTCAGTATTGTGATCTGTAGCCTACATATTCTTACACACTCATGCCATTCTGGAGGGGTAGCTGCAGACACTTTCTGATGGGTCTGTGTAAATGGTCCAGCACCTTGGTACTGTGGTGGCTGAGGATCCCCTGCTTGTACATCTATCGACATAACAGAATGGCCATATCCTGCTGTGGCCATACCTCTCAGCTGTAGAGATTCACCCAGGTTACCTAGCGGCAGGGCTCATATATCTGGTCAGTTCCTTTTCACATTGTGGTTTATGAGCGGGTTTGTAGCCACCTATTACTGGGTTTGCAGGCAGGGGTAGTATGGGCACACATCAAAGTTTTAGACTTCACACACTCCATGGCGTCCATGCTTCTACACCCCCCACTCTGTTATTCTATCCTCTTCCTAACATTATGCGCATGATATCTGAGAAGTATCCCTATAGTTGTCCTCTCACCTCAGCGGGATTTAGGGGTTGGTCCACAGTTCATGCAGTAGGACATGGTGGGCATGCTACTGGGATTTGTCGACATGGCCTTGCAATTGTGTTTTGTGGACTGTGTTATGTTGTTAGTTGGGACCCCATGAGATAACATATATTAGCAGTACGGGTGAGGCACAGGCCTTTGACAGAGGACTATAGGGCATTTGGTAGTGATGCAGGCCATCTGTAGCAGGCCAGTGCATTCTGTCACTCCTACAGTCCCAGACTGTGAGCCACTGGATTCCCCTGGGGGTGACAGCATAAGTGTATGAGGTGTTAATGGCAATAGTTCCTGTCCATATTAATCCATTGTTCTGAATGCTGGCAGGGTGCAGCTTACAGCTAGGGACACACCTGCATGGGCACCTCTTCAGCATGCTGCATTCTGTGGGTATTCCCATACAAAAATGGGAGTCATACTGTACTCATTCCCAACAGCAGGGGGTATGACCTGTGATAAACCTGTGGCTGATGGTGGGGGTGAGCTGAGTGCATGTGTGATATGGAAGCTTCTTGCAGCTGACTCACAGATATACCTTGAGCATTCCCCTTAAGCTGCTTTGTGCGGGGACATAGGCAATCTCTCATTAATTCATAACTGTGCTTTTGTAGTCTGCCAGTGATTGGCCAGACTACATCAGTATTCCATAATACACAGACAACTAATGTGCTGCTAACCTGTATGCACAATTCCAAAGGTGTGTACAGTTGAGATTTACATTTTATGTACTCTTCTAGTATGAACCACGAACTGCATAAACTAGTAAAACATAGCGAAGGCTCCTCAGTTGGTCACTTGAAATAATTTTATTACTCACAATGCACCGTAAAAAAAATAAATAAATAATAATAACGTTGTAAACATACATAAAAATAAAAGTACTAAGCACTTTCACCCAGGAACACATACGGGCATCTTCAGAGTACTTTTTAGTACTTTTATTTTTATGTATGTTTACAACGTTATTATTATTATTTTTTTTTTTTTTTCGGTGCATTGTAAGTAATAAAATTATTTCAAGTGACCAACTGAGGAGCCTTCGCTATGTTTTACTATTTTATGTACTCTGTCTACTGTACTTCCACCTGTGTACTGTGTTTATGTCTGGGCCCACATTCATGGCATGTCCATCTTTCAGATGGTGACAGATATTGACATCTGAATAATGAGCATGGATGACTGCTGAACTGGGTCTTGCTGGGATGCATTGTGGTTGGTACTGCAGTTGTCAGAACATGGCCCTGTCATTGACAGTACTGGCCATAGGTCACCAGGACACAACCTTCCATGCCTACATGCTGACCACTTCCACACAATATACAACACACAATAATCTAACACACAGAGCTCTACATATTGCACACATGTGTAAATTGGGCCAGCTCAGGTAATCTGTGCTCCACTGTTATTAAACCCACACGTACAAGTTACTACATTTCTACATAGGATTGTGTGGGGGCGGGGTGCACACCTGACAACTGTAAACATTTGCTATGACTGTACTGGTATTAGAGGTATTCTGTTGGCTTCCATTTCGTTTTGTATTCTGACCTATCATGCAGACTAGAGGCATATCAGTAGAGTACAGATCTTAGGTTTTATTGACCTGCATTTCAGTTTCAGACTTCTTACCCTTCAGAACTAACATACAACTGCCTGACCTGTTGTAGTCTGTCTGTGTAGGTTTGTAGGGGGGCTGTTTTCTATTGCCATTAATTGGAGATTTTAGCACAGCCTTTCTTTATGGTCATCTACACCTGTCCTGCTGACTGAGGCTGCTGTTAGGCATGTGTGTGTCCTATAGACACACATTTGGGCCACTACATGTACTGCAGTGGGATTTGTCACCTTGTCTAGTACTGCCTACTTTGTTGAAACCAGTATTTTTTATGGATTTCATGCTGCCCATGTAGGTGTCCACTATCTGCTGCCATCCCATTCAGCTACCCGATTCCCTTGCATGCTCACATCCATACCATAGATACAAGTAGCAGAACATACTACTCCATTCAGCAACTGATAGGAAGAGTGACTTACCTTGTGTCTGTGCCAGTATTGAGGATGATGCTGGAGAGCAGACTAGGTCGGATGCACATAGTACACTACACTACACCATATACATGGTAAAGCACAGGAAGTGTCATGTTTGGCATCCCTTTTACTGTATGTGCGAGTCAGAGAAAGGTGTCATTCCCTGGGTTCCTACCATGTCAGTGTATGTACTGTGTTGCCTCTTTGCCAAAGCCTGGGCATACTGGGCATGCCTCCTTCTGCCTACATGGGCAGGCTCAGGTTGTTCCTCCTCCGAGTCACTCTGTGACTGTGCTGGCCTTGGCAATAGTAGGGGGCTGTGTGGCCCTGCCCCGTGCTGTTCCTGCTGCAGCTGTTTCTGCAGGCTCATATTTTGTAGCATGGCACATAAAATGAAAATTTGTGTACATGTAGCTGGAGAGTACTGGAAGGCTCCACTGGATATGTCCAGACACTGGAACCATGACTTGAGTATCCCAAACACACCCTCTATTATGATTCTGGTTTGTGCATGTGCCTCATTATGGAGTTCTTGTTCAGGTATGTGTGCATTTCTGATGGGTGTCATCAGCCACGGCTCCAGTGCGTAAGCAGCATCCCCCACTAGGTGACCATATGGGATGTCCCCACTGGCAGATCTCTGGTACAGCTGTGTCATATGAGAGATGTGGGAGTTGTGATAGCTTCCAGGGCTGCCAGCACACACATTCATTATAATGCCCTGGGCATCGCACACGACCTGGCAGTTGGAGAGGAAGCCCTTGCAGTTTATATAGAACCTAAGCCACTTGCCGGGTGGTGCTTTGATGTGTATGTGGGTGCAGTCTATAGCACCCACTACCTCAGCATATTCTGCTATTTGGTGGAAGAAACACATATTGTTGGTCAACGTCTCACGGGTGTTGAGAAAATATATGTGTTCATCGGCATGTGCTGACATGGCATCCAGGAACTGGTGGAGTACCCTGGATGCTGATGCCTTTGAGATCCCCATGATATCCCCAGTTGGCCTTTGGAAGGTAGCTGTGGCTAGTATACTTAAACCTACACATACCTTGGTATCCACTGGGATAGGTTCCCCTCTGTTGGTTCTGTGTGTGAGGCGTGGCCGACACAGCTCACCAATTTGCTGTAGGATGCCCCTGTCCACCTTATAGTGCTCCACTATCTCCAGCTCATGTAGCCCCTGGTAGGTTACCCTGGGTCTGTAGAATCTTATCCTTCTCCTCACTGTGAGTTGGTCATCAGCATTCTCATCCACACCACCCTCAGCCTCTTCCACATATTGAAGTATGAGAGCAACAGCAGCCCCTAACATTTTGTTAGTTTTATCAGGTAAAATTTCCTCGTCTGTGTACACTGGTGGTGTAGAGTTTGTGGCAAAAAACAGAGTGAAAGGTGTTTGCATAGTTTATAGTAGTGTGCTGTGCTGGGCTGGGCTGCTGCCTGTGTAATTGGCTGATTCTGATGCATTTCACATGCCAGCTATGCTAGTTCTCCTTGATTGCCATCCTACTGCTGTTTTCCCTTCCCATTGCCTTCCAATTTAAGCCCCGAGGTGCGCCACACATACCCAGTGCTCAGATGTGAACAGAGCTGCTATTTCCTGGGGTTTATTTCTTGTTTCTTTGTTTAAAACCTGGTGTGTGGTGTGCACACCCGTTTAGGCAATGTAAACACTGCTAGGCAGCCTCAGACACGTACCCCTTCCTTAGCTGTGCTTAGCTAAAGGCAAACATGGGCCACAGAGCTCCAATAAGCTAAAAGCATGCATTACACTCTCCCTTATGAGATCATCTACCTCTTATGCTTATAAAATGATGTTGCTGCACCTACATGGTTGGGTGCAAGCTAACAGTGAAGAGAAATCTGTAATTCAGTATCAATCCCCTCATTTGCATAAAACTGACTGCTAATACATGGTTACAAAACTGACATTCAGCCTTCCCCCTTAGCAACCACTATTCCATGGTATTGTTGTCTTATGCATCCCATTGATTATTATGGTAGAATGCTGATTTTGGTTTAAAAGCTTATTTCCAACTTTTTTTTCTTATTTTCGGGCCGATCCCATTTGCACACCGCTGCCCCATGCTTAAATGGCCGAAATCGGCCAAAACAAAAGTTATTTTTTATAATTTTGCAACTATTTCCCATGCCAATGGCCATATATTTGGCCACTGGCATGCCTACTACATAGAATACATGCTTTCTTTGGGGCCATCATGTCTGTCTCTGTTTTGTAATTTGCAAAAATGTATTCAGTTAGTAGCCAAATCCATTTCTGCAGGTTACACTATTCCTGCACAGACACCTGCCTGCTTCCTGGATCACTAATTCACCTAATTTGCATAATTTTCACCTGAAAATGGGGTAATTATTATACAGGAGCTATGTCCATGCAAGAATAGTGTAGGAGCGCTCGTGCATGTCCCGGGAGCTCGTTCCTGAATTGCTCGTCGGCCATATTGCATGCAGCAGCTCTTGCACTATTCCTGCACTCCATGCAGAGCTTGCTGAAACCTGTGGTGTATTTATTCAACAACAATATGTGTAGGAGAAGTCACAAACAAACTGACTTTCATTGCTTAGGTGTCAAACTAGAGGTGTTCGGGGTGGTTCGGGGTTGTTAGGAAGCAGTGAGCTGGTGATGTAGCTCTGTCAGTTTTCCTTTAGCATTTTTATGAAGATGGAAAGAAATAAAATATTGTATATATCATTTGACACTGTGCTTTATGTTGAGGGAGTGGAGATGTAAATTAAAGTGCTACCCATACTTTTTGATAATCTTTTCCATGAATACTGTGAGCCATTCAATAAAGATGCCTACCTTCTTATGGGCTTTGTATAACATCACTGATGCGCTGAATATATGAAATATTTTGAACAAGCTGGAAAACAAGATCACTGAAATATGAGTAAAGAAACCAGAGGGGTAAGAACAAAAAGAGTAGAAGACATCTTGCAGAATTATGTTCAGTTTAACAGAATAAGAAAAAACAATAACATCATCCAGTGTATCAAACCGTGATGGCTGGAGCACAAAGGTACTATAGTTCATTTATTAATATGGGGAATGAAGGGGCTAAATGCAGAAAGCCGTGGAATGCTATATCTAATGACATTACGGTCACTTGTCACACTTTCTTTCTTTAGTTTATCTAGCCAGTCAGAAAACTACTGATGGGAGTGGTTATGGATATTGCATTATAACATTAATGCTTTTGTAAAATCCAGGGACAGTGCTACTCTGGTATTACAGTAATCTATTAAACAGGATTAGATAAACATTAAACCAATAACAGGAGTCAGTATAACCATATTACTCAGGCTGAGTTTGGCCGGTGAGCATAATAAAGCAACTCGTCTATTGTTTTCCACTTTGTTTTGGATTTCTGCTTTATAGGGTAATATCATCCAGGCTTCATTCCAAATATCTGGAAGGGTATAACTTTAAGAAAAAAAAATAATGTATCATATATAACACAAGCCTGGACGTTGAATTGATGTCTATTCATATGTATTTGAGAAGTGGCTTTCTATATAGATAAAGCCTTAGAAAGTGAATCTGGGCACTAATTTCTTGACAACAGTACAAGTAACTGATCTGAGTTGGAAAAACAAGAAGGACTGTATATAGTGGCATGCATAGACATGACAATGAATGATCAGTAACATTAAAGATGAAGGTATTTATTCTGTATTATCTTAGTCCCAGGTTAAGGAATTATGATGTACTGATACATTTTTAGTCTACCTTTTGGAAAAAAGGTTGACTGCTTTTCAGAATGTCTATGTGTTGCTTAAAAAGGAAGAACAATTGCATTTGTATTATTGATCTTTAGCATCCCTCTCTGTTTAGCTTCAGCTTTTTAAGATACTTGAGGGTGTAAAAGGTGGGGTGGGCAGAAACTGGAATGTGTTAACTTTCTGAATGGAATTAGGCTAGGATTCAGAAAACTTATCTGCAATGCTGTAAGCGTTGATTGTGCAGACTGAGCAGCTATGTGCAGGGTTTGTGCAAATCAGAGACACACACGCCTCTAGCAGGGAATGCCAAACAGCCATGCTGGTCATGGTAAATGCAAATGGCTGAATAATCACATGGTACTGAGGACAATATTAAAATGAGCTGCACTGCATATGCTAATGAGGCAAATCAAGATTGTTGAGAGATTCGCAATTGTATAAATGGAGTGACATCCAGCTGTGGTGATAATGAGCACATCCAAATCTTCATATCCATAAAACTGAATTTCAAAAGAAGGTTAACTGTTAGCACAGCATTAGTTAACATGTATCTGTAAGAAGCTCTTATTGCTGTTATGAGCCATGGTTGTGCATATCATTGCTGTATGAGGTACCATATCATCCAACATGCTTAACATTTCATGCACTCCATGATGACAGCATTATGTATCAGTATCATAGAGATAGGGACACCATGAAGCATAGTAAACATGTGTCAGCATCATCTGCAGCCCTGGAATGTCAGGGAGTATCTACCTAGTAGATAACACTGTATTTGTAACTTTATGTATACTGTCTCCATGAATCTTGCAGCGACCAACTGGGGACACAATGGGGGTACCGCAGCATCTGGCTCAAAAATAACACATCATTTTTTTATACCATACTGCTGCATGTGGGGGATTACATGTGATTAATACATGCTATAGAGCAGAGAGACAGCACCATGAGGGACATCTTTGGTATAGCCCATTTTCCTGTGGTACTAGATATCACAGACCGACCTGCTGGTATGTCCGACCATCTTATTTGTCTATTAAGACAGTTTACCTAATATCAGTTACATAGCATTCTTGACTAAATATCTCCCTCACACTACAACAGATATAACATTTCCACTCCCCAAGGTGATGTGACTGTCTCCTTTCAATGTTAGAAAAGATTTTTGCACATGTGGTACATACAGAAGCTGCAGCACAGCCAAATGTTTTGACACAAAGTGCTACAACAAAGCTGACCTGAATGTGTTGACATGTACTCTGAGTACTTGCAGATAGGTGTGTTTCTCATTAAGCTTAATAACCCTTCAGCACAACAATCATCTTACCCTTGTACTACCTCCTTCCCAAAATGTATTCAATACCCGAGAAAAGTAGCGTCAGAGCTTATTCATTGTTGTCGTATCTTTCGGCTTTTCCTGGTTAGGGGTCGCCACAGCGGAACTCCGGTCTGCTAATGATTGGCAGTAGATTTTTACATACCAACTTGCCAGGCCTGATGCACAACTTTCAATGAAGGTACGCCCATTCACACATGTCTCCACACAGAAGACGCTTTAGCTGAGAATCGAACAGGACAACGTCTTACTGTGAGGCGACAATGCTACCGCAGCATCACCAGAGCTTATTCATTATGTAATTAAATATCTCAGCAGGTAACACTACCCACAGTTGAAAAAGTGAAAGATGAAAAGGTAGAACGTATACTACAGAAGTTGATATCCAACTCTTCTAAGCAATCAGTTCATGATTCATTGGTTTAAGTGTTTGATGTTGCAGGTCCACAGATTCTTCTGTTCCATGATGATGCTCAGTGCCTCTCCTCACAATTATATCACATTAAATCAGGTCCGTGAATGCAGTGATTATGCAAATGAGGGCTCAACAACTCCCTCTGTCTGAATATCACAACATTCCCATCAGGCTTACTGCTCAAACTTCATGTTGAATTGTACATACACAATGCACATGCAGGCAGCAGCAGGCATGCACAGCTTGCTTTATTGCTCCAGGGGGTTATGTAACACCAAACCTTATTCCATGGAAATGGCATCACTGTACTGCATGTATTATTCTTGGCATATAAGCAAAGGTTGCCATGTTTCACACCTTATGGTCCACTGTTCAAATATTCTAATATAACAATACTTCCAGAAGGGTCATGCCAGCAGCTTCACCAGTAACTGACACTGTGTACAGAAACAGTCAAAGCACCAGATGGATGCCTGTATTTTTGGTGTCTTTCCAACTCAGAAGTCATATCATTAACCACCAAATTTATTTAGTCTTGGGCAAGTTCCTAAGCTTCTGTTTGTTGGCAAGTAGGAGTTTAGAGGAAAAATCAAGAGATGTTAGGGAGTACTAGGAGCACACACTGCCCTTTTGGAGATAAATACTTCAAGAGAGATTCTGTCCATTGCTTTAAGGCCCTTTGATTAAAGGATGCATAATGAGGACAAATGATCATGTCATGCTCCAGATCCAATTAAAAATACAACAACTCTTATGGGTTATTTGTTTTTAAACAGCTAATCTCAGTTATTAACTTTCTTAGAAACATATATCTAGCCACACAATCTGTCAGTTGCAATAAGTCTATGATAATAAACAAAGACAATACATTTTTCCTCAATTAAATACTTAATGGCAACAATCTGAAGTAAAATACTGATGGCAGAATCATCCATAGGATGTTAATCAAACTGCAGTAAGAAGGGTCCAAAGATGGTAGCTGTGATGACCAAATATACCAATGACATCCAAGTGAGGGATCATCAGCCAGCCAAGAAGCAGAGCGCCATCTGTCACGTGTCTACAGGCAGGAAACCCCAGAGTCAGAACTACAGCAGTAAATATTATTAAAAAATCAAAAATCTCTTAGGAAAAAGGCAATAAACTAAATTCATTTCTGTATTTATTTATTTATTTTTTTTATTTTACATTTGTTGACCAGGCTAGTCTAACTGGATATATGTCTATTTTCAGTAGAGGCCCGGGGAGAAAAACTCCACATAAAAAAACAAAAACAAAACAGAACAGAACAGAACATTGCAACTTATAAACAGACTGCAAATTACAGAATAAGAAAGACTGCATTTTTTGCTTGATGAAAAATACAGTTATATAAGTTCATATTTCCCTTGGCATGGAAGCAAAAGAAGTAAAATAAACCAGACTGCAAAATCCACATTTATATCACTAATAAGATTACAACCTGTTTTGGGACTGATGTATTATTTGCAAGGAAAAGCAAAGGTGATTAAATGTTAACATAATGGTCTACTTTATACAGAGTTGAAACAGTGGGTCTTGTTTAAAAAAAAATTAACTGATACTGACATTTTACAGCTTTACTTGATGGACTTTAAACAATGTCATGAGTGAAAAATAATTTATATTATTCCAATAAATTAGTCCGTAGTCTCAAAATTCAATGCCTGACAAAATACTGGTTAGTATAAATAGAATGTACATGCTGTTCTTGGGTCTGCCGATTTTCAAATATCCAGACTCCAGTTCAAGTGAGTTGTTTTTATTTTATTTTTTAGGAAAATATCAAACTCCAGCTTCATGTTGGTCAATATAAATTTATAAGTAGGTTAGCTATGCTCAAGCCTCCATTTCACCCATTACTTTGGTAAAAAATAAAACAGTTATACAATATACATATCAAACAATATGAGTACATTCACATTTCAGGGTACACTGATATAAGCAATTTATAGACATTTCTTTTCAATATTTATAATCTGCTAAATAATATTCTAAACAGCATTGTTAAAACATCTGTCTCTGATACAGCCTGTTTAATTCATAGTGACTATAAAAGAACAGTAAGGTTGAGAGTATTATAGGATCATAGGAAGTTAGGCTAATGGCCCTAGGGCCCTTATAATCCTAGCCATGTTCTTACCTTTATTTCCATGATCAGCACCTATTGCCCCTGTCCAAGCGGGACACAGATGGAACCCCTGGGGTGAATTTATAGTCACCCATTGAATCATCCAGATTGTGTTTGAAGAGGGCCAATGAGGTGCTCTGTTTGACATGAAGTGGGAGTCTGTTCCAAAGGTGTGGTAACCTCTGGGAGACAAATCTGTCCCTCCAGCAGGTTTTATTAAAGTCACATACTAGGTTAAGGTCTTTAGAGTGAGTAACCTGTGTACCACTTGACTTTCAGATATGAAGCATTTCCAATAATGCAGTGTCAGAGATTGCCTTATATGCCAGGCAGAGATCACCTCTGAGTAGTCTGTATGGAACAGAATAAAGTGACAGTAATTTCAGAAGATCCCCATAGGGCAGATTGTGAAGACCTTGCATTTTCCTTGTGAGGAACCTTTGTGGTTTCTCCAATTACTGGAGGTGCTTTGAAAGGTACATACCAAAAGGGGCATTGTATTCAACTATTGACCTGATGAGGGAAGAGTACAGGGAGGTAATAACTTATTTTTTTTTCTGGAGGCAATGCCCTTCCTTATGAGATGAGCAATATAGAATGCCCTTTGTATCACTGTGGAAACATGGTGGTCAAAGGTAAGGTTGCTGTCAACCTGTGTTCCTAGTTCTCTCACCACTGAATTCATACTTAAAGTACTGGTATTGATGTGGTAGTTAGCAAGAACATCACTTTTACCAAAATGAATGATAATACATTTTTCCATTGAGTTTAAGGCCATGACTTTGGCATCAATCATTTGTTTGTGTAAGACCATCTTGTAGGATGTTGACATTATTTGGAGATTCTATGACTGCTTCCAGTTTGCAGTCATCAGCAAACTTTGTCAGCCACAGACCTTTCATCTTTGCTTGTACTTCGGAGAAATAGATTCGAAAAAATAGAGGTCCCTACACTGATCCCTATGGAACACCACTGATTACAGGTCTGCTGTTGGAGGTGGATTCCCCTATTTTGACTATATGAGTTCTATCAGTGAGCTAGTTAGCGACCCATCTAACGATATAAGGGCTGATGCCTAGTTGGGTGAGTTCATCAATGATGCCTGGGGGGGGGGGGGGGGGTTAGTGTCAAATGCCTTGGCTATGTCCAGGTAGGCTGTATGCACATATTTCAACTCATTGAGGGCCTTGGTGACTGTCTCAAAGAAGTCCACCAGGTTTAACAAGAATAATCTCCCTTTGACACATCCAAACTGAGTAGGGTCAAGTGTTTAGAGAGTATTTTATCTTTGTTGATAAGATCCATGATTTTTTGCTCTATGGCCTTGCAGATAAATCTAGTCAAGCTAATAGGTCTATAGTTCTCAGGGTCAGTGCAAGCACCACCTTTGTGTAAGGGAATAATAGTGGTCATTTTCCATTCAACCTGTATGAAGCTGGTGCTTTGACTATGATTGAAAAGAGTACCCAATGGTGTTGCTAATTCATGTTGGAGCCCAAGTAGGATGCAGCCTGGGGTGTTAGCAGGTCCCATAGATGCTGTTTTTGAACTTACAGAGGGCATTTACAACCTGGTCTTTAGAGATACAAGGTAGGAGGCAGGTGGTAGGGATGTCATGGGGTATGTGTAGAAGGGACAATGGAGTGACGTTTTTACAGAACCAGTTGGCCAACAGGTTAGCTATGTCCACAGGCTCAGTATATGTGGAATCATCAACTACCAGTTCAGCATAAATCTGGGCCTTTCTTCTTAGGTTACATATGTAACTATAGAATGCTTTGTGGTTGTCCTTTGTTGAGGAAGCTAATTTGGACTCATAGTTTGCTTTGGAGGACTTCACAGAAGTCTTATTTGCTTGTTTAAGCTGAGGAGGGAGTGTTTCCAGTTTAGGAGGGCTCACTCCCTCTTACTCTTAGACAGTAATTTCTCCCTTTTATTGTAAAGCCTGTTAATGGCATTTGTCCACCAGGCAGGTTTGCTCTTCCTTGAGGAGCTTGTTTTGGTCCTATCAGGTACGGTCGAGTCTATGCAGTTATACAGGTGTTTGTATAAAGCATTGGTGTAGAGCTTGGCATAGTTGTCAGTTCCATCTGAGGGAGGAGGTGCAGTGAAGCTATTTATACCATCTTGTAAGATGTTATAATCTACTTTGAAGAAGTTTTTTAGTTTATTTGTTGTTGGGGGTGGGGTAGGTGTGATAGTTACTTCAAATGAGACCTATTTGTGGTTAGATCTCACCAGGGAGGACCTCACAGTTGGGGTACTATAGTGGTCCACCATATTGGTGGTCACCAGATCCAGGATGTTGGCACCCCTTGTGGGGGTGTCAACCAGCTGGTCAAGGGCCTTGGAGTTAATGAAGTCAAGGAACCTTTGGGCAAATGAGTTTGAGCATGAGTAATTTACCCAGTCATTTGATGGGTTGTTAAAGTCACTTAAAACATGGTGTTTGGATGTATCTTGATAGACTGAAGTAGATCCAAATAAGCAGAGTGGGTGTCCTGATTAATGGAAGGAGTCCTGTAGCTGGCAACAACTTGAATAGGTGTCCTACCAACAGTTAATTGCACCTGAAGTGTCTCCAGGGAGTCATACTGTTTAACAAATTGGGAAATGTATTTATCTTTAATGAATATTGATATACCACCACCTCCTTTAGTTTTCACACCTTCAGATTGAGGTCTGAACATGTAGAAGGACAAGTAATCCCATATGGATAGGGTGCTCCCCATAGCCCTGAACCAGGTCTCTGTGACTGCACAAATGTCTGCATCTTCCAAGGTGAAGAAAGCTTCCAGTGATTGCAATTTTGTGTTAGGACTCCTAGCATTTAACAGCATAACTTTGAGGTTGTTTTTAGATGGAGTTTTTATGTTGGGAATTTTGTTGTTGAGACACTGCCTAAAAAGGTACAATGGGGTGACAGGAGCCATAGCCAGTAGCTGAAATTCCAGGGGTTACAGATGAAGACCATCTCTGGCAAAGAACCAAGGTCTGTCGATCATGTCATCCCAGGTTGAGAGATAGTGGATCCCCTTAGAATGACACCAGAAGCTAAGCCAATTATTGAAGTCAATCATTTTCTCTTTGTATTGAGGCATCATCCTAGGTGAAGGTAAAATGCTGCTTAAGGCTAGGGACATACCTGCCTAAGATACATAGTTTGAGAGCTAAGTCATGTCTCTCTTCATATAGCCCAGAGAGGTACATCTCAAGTCGTTCACCCCAACATACACTATGACGGAGCCACAACAGTACTTGTTGTTGAGAGACTTGAGTGCACATGTGATATGGCATATCCTGACACCTGACTGACAGTTGACCATGACCTTTTCCTTATCCAGCTCGGTGAGAGGGACATCAGTGTGTATCACGATGGAATCACCTATGACTAATATGTTTGATTTTGTGTTTTTCCTTAAGAGTTTGACGGTGGAACACTGGTGCATGAGATATTGTGTGTAATGTATTCTGCAGAGGAAGTATTATGTCTAGTGTGCTTGTGTTTGCATTTGGGAGGTCTCTGGTATTTAGGTATGTTTCATGTGAGGATCTCCTCATATGTAGGTATGTGTGATGTAGATTTGGGTAGAGTAGGAGGTGAGGTGTGCATGCTGGCAACCTGCTCATTGTCATTTGTACTGACTGATGTGTGAGAGAGCATGGATTCAAGGTTCTTAATATAGTTGCATCTCTCACACATTGTGTTTGTGTGGACTAGGAGTGGAGGGTTATCAGTGAACATCAGACAGTTGCTACACTGCCTCAGGATGCCCATGTCGACCAAGCTGGCTGGAGAAACTGTGGGAAATTGTCCATCCATAGTGATAGGTAAATTTATATGATAAGGAAAAGAATCACACTTAGAAGTGGCTAGTGGGTGTGAGGTGTGTTGGTACCTCTGAGGCTAGGCTTGGTGCACCACCTGACAGTAGAGTAGGGCCATGAGAAACTTCAGGAGGGCCACAAGCAAAGTGCTAAAAGAAAATTTAACAAACAAAACATTTGCGTCTGTAACCACCAACAGTAACCACCATTAAAATGCAATGAAGGATGGAGCGCTACATGCAAACAAGTGCAAACATGGGGCTTAAATAAAACAAGACAATATCCTTTTTAACTTAAACTAACCAATAAGAACACTCTCTCTGAGCACTTGTCCAATCACCCCTGATTAGATGGGACCCAGACAGCAGTCTCCTCACACAAGGGTGCAGAAGGGCCTTAGCAAAAAAGGTGGTTTGAAGTTGATACTCAAAAACAGCAAACTTGAAACTGTGCAGTGCTACAGTTGAACTAGTACAGTGTACATTAAAATGTGACCAAAAATAGCTCAGACAATTCAAACAGACAGTGGAATGCAAGTACAAATTAAAATTGCAGTATTAGAACAAAAACAGACAGTTGTAGTTAGTTGGAAGCAACGGATACTTCAGATATTTCAGTATCTCAGTGAAGTTCTGGATGTAGTGCTCAATGATACCAAGCAGTCTGGATTCAGTGAGCCTAAATCTAGCCTCTGCTATAAAATGCAGAAGTACTGGAAATTCAAAGTGCATAAAATTGCAGTCACAACAGCAGAAGACAGTTTAAATAATGGAGCGATTCACCAGCAATTCTCAGCATAGAATGGTGTAGGCCATACTCCTCTGCCACAAGTGTCAAGACCACAAGCCTTCCTGATGTAAAACAACTGGTTTTGGAGCAGAAGTGCTTAAGCCAAAGCTAAGACACTTCAGAATAACAGACACAATAGGCCGACAACCAGCAATTTCCAGCCAGAAGGGTGTAGGCTATCTTCTCCTGCCACAAGAGTTTAGACCACAAATCCTCCTAATATGAAGTAAGTGGTTTGGAACCCAAGTGCTTACACCAGAAGAAATACATTTAGAATAAAATGGCACAATAAGCCTTCACCAGCAATTCCCTGATTAGAAGGGTGTAGGCAACACTCTCACACCACAAGAGTCCAGATCACAACCCAGTTTTAATTGCTTTGTCAGCTCAGTAGGTTAACCCAAGTAACTCTGTTAAGGTAGAGCTCATCTGGTTAAATAAAATGCTCTAAACTATGCATGTGAAGGCCTAAGGAATTCCTGATAATATACTAAGTAAATTAAATGTAGTGTAATTTGTCACATGTTGTAAACCTTTATCACACTACATCGATCCTTAAAAACACATACACCCCAAATATAAAAATGTTTTACTCATATAAAAAATACATTGTCCATTCATAAAAACATCACATCAAAATCTAAAAATAGATGACATTTTCTTATTTAATTTCCCACCGTCATCTTTAACACACAACTTATGGATATAATTTCATTAAGTCCATAATTGACTGTTGAATTCATTTTTAACTTCTATTTAAGTGCCTTGGTTTCTAGCAAATCCTTCCAGGACCCCCCCCCCCCACACACACACACACAAATATTAACTTTTATACTGTCCACAATGAAAAATTTGAAACAATAACGATTGTGGAGCTTAATATGTTTGTACAGGGCAATAACTTAATTTTTCTTGTTACTGTCATAAATGTGCTGATATATTCTTTCTTTCAATGTTTCTCTGTTTTACCCACATAAGAACTAGGGCATTTGATGCATTTATCTGGATAAAGTCATTTACAAAATATTAATAGAGCACATTTTTATAATTGACAAACAAATTATACTTTCTTTAGTACTGTCCACTGTACTGTGGCCAGCATACGTTATTAATCTGTGCTGAGATGTCATGTGAAATGCTATTCCAACAGGTTACAATGTGAACTATGGGAACACTGCCAGAGATAGTCACATAATATATGAAAATATGCAAAAAAATCACATTAATTCATAAAGAAATATAAATATCAGCAAAGGGGTGGTATTCAGACATAAGTTCTCTTTCACAATTTTCCAGCAATATGGCTAGCTACCTGGTGATGTAATCATTGGCTTTAGAAGACTGTCACTGTTGTAGTGACACCCTGACCCCAAGTGCAAAAATGGGAAAAGGAGTTGAGGCTGGATGGATGGATGGATGGAAGGAATCTTGTAATGGATGCCATAATGTACCATCAACTCTGTATTGATCAAGTTATTAACAGAAATATTAATATGCAAATATTCATAACCTGGCATAAAAATAAAATCACACTTTCTGACTTTTTCATACCCTCACTTAGTTCAAAAGGTATTCTTCACCTGTGTGCTGACATTTCAGAACATCAATTGACATGCTAAGTGGACAATTCCAGACATCATTGTATAAATATATTTATGCAAATTTGCATATAATGAATGAAGTACAGGTACCTACAAATTGGAGGTAGTTAGAAATGAGGTATCACTAATAGATTTTATAATATTCATTTGATACAGTGAAGTTCCATATAAACTCCTTCTTGGTCAAGTTTTCAGTGATATTAATATAGCATCCACTCATAATTCAGCATGACAATAAAACAGACATTCTCAGTTACTGATCACCCCATTTAGGCCAGCAGTCCTACTGTAAAGGACATGTCTTCCCAAGAAGGTCAAGGAAACATGTCATCGATCTGACAAATATTTTGTAATTGATCAGACCAGTCATTGAAAACAACGTGAACTGAGCACTCTCACACACACACACACACACACACACACACACACACACACACACACACACACACACACACACATATTCAGGAACACATGCTAACCTTATATGCTTACAAAAATTGCTATAATAACAGGTTTTACAATACCCTACTTTTTTGAAGGCTATCACATCTGAAATACACAAGCATGCCATTGTTTACTGACTACAGTCCTCACTGATTTTACATAAAATAGCGAACTTTACAAGGAACTCACAGAGTATAAGGCAAATATCAGAGGCATTCTGTGAAATCAGGGGCAACTGAAAGGATAGATTCCCCCCTCACACATAATCTAGAACATATTTTGCAATAAATTGCTTAGAAAGTTACCAGAATAATAGGCTTTGCATTAGCATGCTTTTTCAGAAGGCTATCAGTTCTGAAACTGATATAGATGCAATTGTTTGCTGACTGCAGTTCTCATTCATTACAAACTTTACAAGGAACACAGAGTATAAGGCAAAAATCAGCAGCATTCTGTGGGGCAACTGAGAGCATCTCTGTCCCCCAACACACACACACACACACACACACACACACACACACACACACACACACACACACACACACACACACACACACACACAATGTAGAACATACATTGCCATTATATACACAAACAGTCACCAGAATAAAAGATTTTGCATTAGTATATTTTTTCAGAAGGCCCTCAGTTCTGAAAATGATGTGTATGACATTTACTAACTGCAATCCTTACTGATTTGACTGAAAAAAAACAAACTATTTTCAAGGAACACACCAAATAGAAGACAACAACTCATGGACATTCTGAAAATCAGGGACAGTTGAAAGCATCTATAATCCCCCATACATGCATGCATGCATACTTAAACACACACACACACACACACACACACACACACACACACACACACACACACACACAAACACACACACACACACCTCAGCTTCTTAGCTCAAAGGATTCTTCTAGTAGGGATGACTGCAATTAGGGTTTAGGGGTATGGGTACAGGGAATAGGCAAGTGAGGCTGGAATTTACTGAAAAAAAACTAGCCAATGAACCAAGCTGTTAGGAGCAAATAATTAGAGATGGAATGGTAACAGAATTGGAAGAGGCCAAGTATGCATTTGGACTGTAGGCTTGAGAAATATATTCTCTATCAGGTTAGATATCAGAGAATAGCCAAAGATAAAAGGATATGGGGATCCTAAGTGAAAGACCAGCACTAGCATAGTTTTTACTTAACTCTAGATCAGAAGCTGCTCTTACAAACTTGGATAATTAACATGACATATAAAATCTTGGATGATAACTGTAGGACTCAATCTGAGGAGTTTAGAAAGGATTGGGATACAGAGAATGGATAAGTAGTTCAAAAAGAAACAATGAGAAGATATATGTGTGGCTCCCAAATATGCAACAAATTGTAGAATATTTAGAATTTTTACTTAGAAGTGTTTGCATAGGTAGTTTTATAGCACAAGCAGACGCCAAGTGAGGGAGGATGAGTTGGAAGAAAGAGATAATTGGGAATATATTTTTTTGGAGTATGATTTGGAAGACTTTAAAAAAAATACCTGCAGACTTCTCTATCAGAAATACAGAGTGAGCAAACTGGTGTAACTAAAGAAATGTTTTTTAGCTGTGATACAGTATCAGAACTGCATAGGTATAGAAATACCTTTCTGAGTTTAATTCTAGTGACTGCCAAAAAGCAATTATTAGAAAATGAAATTCAAAGTGTAAACCAACCATATTAAAAGCACTGTTTATAGTAACGGGATAAAAGAAGTGGAAGTAGGATCTCCAGGAAACAGTAGGAGCAAATTACATATAAAAAATGGGAACAATACCTGCAGAATAATGTTTGGAAGAACAGTGAGGTTTGAGTGAAGGCAGGAATTGAATCAGCTATGTAATGTCTGAACAACATTGACTGTACAGAAGGCTATATGTGATGTTTAATGTTTACAACTGAAAATATGTAAATATGATGTGTTTTCATTATAGGTTCATAGGCTGGTACTAGGCTATCGGCCCTAGGGCCTATACAAGCCTAGAAATAACAGTTCCCCAGCTATTTCTTCCCAGGAAATTTACTTCCCTGGTCCCCTGTCTGGCAGAGCAACTGATGTAATCCCTGGGGTGAATTTCTTATCTCCCATCCAGTCGTCAAAGTTCCTTTTGAAGAGGGCCAGAGAGGCACTCTGCTTGACATGTATGGGCAGTCTATTTCAGAGTATAGAGCATCTCTGGGACAGGAATATATCCCTCCAGCATATTTTGTTCATTGTGATGACCAGTTTTAGATCCCTGGAGCACGTGGCTCTGAGGTATTGGGATTTCTTTAAGTGTAGCATGTCCAATAGCTCTGGGTCTGACATGGCCTTGTATGTTAAGCAGAAATCGCCTCTGAGTAGACGATATGCGACAGAGTATTTTTTTAGATGGTCAGCATAGGGCATCTGCTTTAGGCCTGTGATTCTTTTAGTGAGGTAATTCTGTGGCCTTTATAACTGTTGCAGCTGTCTTGTGAGGTACATACCAAATAGGGCATTGTACTCTATAATGTGTCTAATGAGGGATGAGTAGAGTGGGACAATGACCTCTTTTCCCCTGGATAAAAATCCCTTAGTAATGAGATGTGCCACATAGAAGGATTTCCTGACTGTTGTGGCAATGTGGTTATCGAAGGTGAGACCACTGTCCACCTGTGTCCCTAAGTCCCTTATCACACTTTCAGTGTTTAGTGTACTGCCACTTATGTGGTAATTTATGGGTACATGGTTTTTCCCAAAGGAGATAACTATAGATTTCTTGGCATTGAGCTTGAGCCAATGGCTTTGGCACCAAGCATCTGTCTCTGTAAGGCCCTTTTGTAGGATATCCACATCATTTGGGGATTCGATAATGGCTCCCAGTTTTCAGCCATCTGCGAACTTTGTTAGCCAGAGTCTCTTGGTGTTGGCCTGTACTTAGGAGAAGTAGATGCCAAACAAGAGCGGTTCCATGACTTAACCCTGAGGTACTCTACTTGTCACTTGTCTAGAGATGGATTTGGAGTTGGCTACTTTTACAGTGTGGGTTCTGTCAGCAAGACAGTTTGCAACCCATCGATTGACGTAAGGATTAATGCCCAGCTTAGTAAGTTTATCTATGATTCTAGAGTGGGGCATGGTGTCAAAGGCATTGGCAAGGTTCAGATAGGCTGTGTGGACCATCTTACCCTCATCCACAGTTCTGGAGACTGATTCAAAGAAGTCAATCAGGTTGAGGAGACAAGAGCGGCCCTTCACGAAACCAAACTGGGTTGGGTCCAGTGTTTGTAGGTTGCCAATGTCTTTGTTTATAAGTTCCATGATAATGCATTGAATGGCTTTGCAGATCAGGCTTGTTAGGCTGATGGGACGATAATTACTGGGGTCCAAGGTGGACCCCCCCCCCTTGTGGAGTGGGATAACTGTAGCTGTGCGCCACTCGTTGGGCATGAAGCCTGAAGTGAGGCTATGATTAAACATGACACTTAGGTGAGGTGCCAGTTCATTTCATAGTTCATGTAGTACACAGCCCAGGATGTTGTCTGGTCCCATGGATGCTGTATTCTTAGCTTTGGAGAGTGCGTTTTTTTTTTACCTGTGTGGCTGTGATTACCGGCATTTGGCAATCTTTTGGTATTGAGATGGGCCCTTTAGGGGATGAGAGGGAGGTGAAAATTACACTGAATTGCTTTGCTAGGATATTGGCAATATCCTTGGGATATTGGCAATATCCTTGGGATCAGTATATTTAATGCCATTATGTTGTAGCTCAGGGCAGATCTGAGTATTACCATTTAGATTTTTAGACATAACTATAGAATGCCTTGTGGTTGTCCTTAGAATCTTTGCCAGTTTTATTTTCATAACTAGTTTGGAGGATTTTATGAGGGATCTCAGCTTCTTACTGAGGCTGGTAAGGGAGTTTTTTTGTATCCTGGGATTTTCCTTATATAAATGTAGGATTGCCTATGTCATAAGTGATAATTTAATAAAGATGTCTCTTGTTTAAAACAATAAAAGAATAATAGGCTTTGGATTCTCATGCTTTTCTGAAGGCTATCAATTCTGAAACCAACGTGTATGCCATGATTTACTTACTGCATTCCTCACTGATTTCACAGTAAAAAAACACCGACTTTACAAGGAACATACCAAACAGTAGGCAACAAATCATGGACATTCACCAAGATCAGCGACAATTGAAAAGATCTATAATGCCCACACACACACACACACACACACACACACACACACACACACACACACACACACACACACACACACACACACACACATTTCAACTTCTTACTTCAAGAATAAAAGAACACACACACACACATTTCAACTTCTTACCTCAAGAATAAAAGAACACACATACACACACACACACACACACACACACACACACATTTCAACTTCTTACTTCAAGAATAAAAGAGAACGCTACTATATAGCAGTAAAGAAAGGACTAAAATTAGGAAAATATATTACCCTAAAATAGCAGGCTTTGCATTAGTATATTTTTTCTTCAGGGTATTAAACAAGTAAATCAAATCATAACTTTCTGAATGACATTAAATCAGGAACTCAAATATCTGTCATTTTTTGGTGATGAAGTCCTCATTAATTTGCAAGTGAAAACCAAGTTTACCAGTTAACATTAAAATATAAGGCAGAAATTCACAGACATTCCATGAAATCAAAGACAGTTGAGACCCTCTATACCCTGCAGATGCATACAAATATATATATTTATATATAGATATATCAGTCTCTCTCACAGGCAAGCATGCTTATAAAAATAAACTTTGTACATGATGGCTAAGTGATAATTAGGAAAGCAAATATTGTTTATTAAACCTTGTTCTGCTCATTATCTTAAAAACAGAAACAAAGGCAGTGAAAGTAGTTTAAATGGCGGACAAGAAGAAAACACACTATAGACATCCCTTAAGCTGATTAGTTATTCAGTAATGAAACACATATTTTTGCAGAAGAACTGGAGAGTACTTTCTGCGTAACTCTTCTTGTGACAGTAGTTTTAATGAGTCTAGAGGAGTTGGAAGAAAGAAAAAACATTTTTTTTACATAACTATTATGTTTATCTTGTTTATAGCAGTGAGATCAATCAAATAACAAAAATGCGTGTGGAAATACAGTGGTGAAAAAATTTGTTAGGAGCAAAAGATGAGTAAGTTATTAACAACAGAACCTCTAATATTAAGCATTATCCTATACATACAAATGCAGAGGATTTAGCAAAAAAATAAAGCATTTATCAACTCCATTTTTGTACATATAGAGTAAGAATAACTAATTTATTATTATTATTATTATTATTATTATTATTATTATTATTATTATTATTATTATTATCAGTTTGGCAAGAGTGCATAAAACTTCTGAAGGTGCCACACAGAGGAAAAGCAAAAAGTGCTTGGCACTGTGTTGGTCTACACAAATAACTCTATAGGTTAAAATAAATATATATATATATATATATATATATATATATATATATATATATATATATATATATATGGATTCCTATTACAAGAACGAAAGTTCACTACTTCGAACTTGTAATAGGAAGCCTCACTTCTGCAAAAGTTCACTTTAATGAAAGTGAACTTTTGCGTAAGTGCACTTCACCGAAAACACTGCGGCAGAGTGGAGGACATAAAAAACAAGCTATGTCCTCCACTATGGTGCAATAGTCACGGACCTTAGGGTTAGGCCATGGGTTAGGGTAAGGGGATAGTTAGTAAACCTTAACATAACCCATGCCCTAACCCTATGGTTTGTGACTATCGCACCATACTGGAGGACATTGCTATGTCCTTCACTGCGCTGCAGTCATCACAGACCATAGGGTTAGGGCATGGGTCATGGAAAGGGAATAGCCCTACGGGCTATCCTCTTACTATGACTTGTGCCCTAAACCTAAGTTCCGTGAGTACTGCACGGAAGTTCAGTACAACACCAATTCGTCGTACTGAACTTTGCATAAGTGCACTTTCGATTAAGTGCACTTTCGCTGCAGTGAGCATTCCATGCACTATTTCAAATTAGTGAAAATTCGATCTAGTGTATGGAACCCATATATATATATATATATATATATATATATATATATATATATATATAAAATATATTTCTTTTTTTTTTTGCATAAAAAATAATATAAAATTTAACTATGGTTTGTCTACTTTGTTTTCAGTCAATTATATATACCTAAAGATGTTTAAAAACTGAAAAGACAATGATCCTGAAAATTTATATAATCGATTAATCTATTTTTGATGGGCAGGAAATGGAAATAGTGAACAACTTCAGCCTGCTTCCATCAATATTTTTATTTACCATTTGTTAACTGGGAAAATCCGACTTGTAATGAAGCCAATTTTCAGTGGAGGCCCAGGGAGAAATGCTCCAGATGTAATGTCTTTGTAACATGGGAGGAAACCCACACAAATGCAGGGAGGACATGCAGACTCCAGACAGAAGGCACCCCAGCTGAGAATCGAACCAGAAAACTTCATGTTGTGAGGCGACAATGCTACCACTGAACCACTGTGCCATCCAATATTCTATTATTAGTCCAATAATAATAATCCATTATTAGTCCAATAATCAATAACGAAATGAAAAACAGTCAACAAAAAATTGATAAGATGTTCTTGGCAGAATAGCAATAAAGGATTTAAGAACTTCAAGGGCAAAGAGATATATCTGTACATATAAAGATTCCTCTTGTCTGAATTATTGGCATTTATAATAATATCATATGGATAGAAACTGAGAAAGAATTTTATTTATTTTTCCTTTTGTTGGCCATATTAGTCCCACTAAGCTACTAGCCTCTTTTTAGTGGAGGATCAAGGTGGCATTGTATACTACTAGGGGATCTTTGACAAGTGCATCAGGGAAGTTCCCCTAGCCAACTAGCAGATGGGGACACAATTGGTAGGGATGCTTCCTGCTTCTATTCCAGGTGTGTAGGCAGTTCAGATAAGCAGGAAGCAGTATGGAGGAGAATGATACCAGAGCTAGAAGGATGGCAGGTGAAATGACTGAGAAAGTAAGTGAGATTTTGAAAAAAAGATTATTTTTGGAGAAGGATGAGGAGTGGAAGCAGAAGGAGGGCACAGAGAAGTGCAAGTAAGTACAAGATATAGAAATATTATTTCAGCAGAAACTGTTCGAGGATGAAGGAGAATCACAAGCAGGGTATATTATTACAACCTTCCAGTCGGGACGGTTGTGGGATGTATATCCTAAAGATTTAACTGAACATATTGAATAAGAAAGTGAAAAAGCAGCATCATAGGGCAAAATAATGGAA
This sequence comes from Protopterus annectens, assembly GCF_019279795.1. Lineage (NCBI taxonomy): Eukaryota > Metazoa > Chordata > Ceratodontiformes > Protopteridae > Protopterus > Protopterus annectens. The sequence continues at coordinate 761,052,172 of NC_056744.1, forward strand.
GGAATACAGGAAGAGAAAGTACAAGAAATAAGTAAAGAGCAGAAAAGATCATATGGGCAAATGATAAGAAAGGGAAAAAAGAGGAAAAGAAAACAGAAGTGATAAGAAAGCATCATGTAAGAGTAAGTAGCAAGATGGAAAAATAACTTGATAGGTATGAAGTATGATATAATGTTATCTCACCACTGGGTATAGAACCCAGAGGGGTAACATATTTATCTGCATTAATAAAGACTCTTTTTTGTGACATTTCTTTGAAGAAACACAACACATGGAGAAATTCTTAGAACAATATGAAAATAAAAAAAAATGATTGCCCTTGGAACTTATATGTTGTACAGGCATTCAACAGATAAACAAAAAAAAGACTATATATTTGATTGTGTATGGAGGTGTAAATATACATTTTAAAAGACTATTTAAAAACTATATGCAGGGATGTAATGGACATTACAATTATTTATGACAATAGAAGTTCATGAACTTGAGGATGGGAAAGTGGTGTTATATTGCAAACGCAAAATGCAAAAATAATACATGTGCCCAGTATAATTAATGTGGAAGGGAACAGAGGATTGGTTAAATACTTGAGTCAACCAAATACATGTTTTTTATGGTAAGAATAACCATTTAATTAATAATTGTGATAAAAGAAAATCTTTTATCTGTGGAAAAATGGTCATGAAGCAAAAAACATGAACAAAAATGTATTAAATATGAAAAAATAGGACACCCATGGATGGAATGTGATTTAAATGGAAAAGATACACAGGAAATCAAAAAAATCCAGTAAAAAATAATGTTGTAGCAGATAATATAGAAGAGATACAAAAGGAAAATGAGAAAGATATAAAAGTAGAAGTAAAGGGGAGCAAAAGGGAAGAAGTAGAAATAAGTAAGTCAAGTGAAGAGAGAGAAGAAAAGTGGGTAATACTGGAAAGTAAAAGGAATTCTATTGGGAAGAGAATAAAGGGCAGACAATGTAAATTTAAAAATATAGGTATATGCGTAAATAAGAAAGGAAAAGAATAAAGAATAACAAAATATACTCTATAGAGTGAGACTCTTATCCATAAATGTGATAGTATAAAGAATGCTAAAAGAAGACTTGGGATGTTAAAATGGCGCAGATTGTTGTATATGGATTTTATAATACTAATAGATACAAGAGTTTTAATGGGATACTATAATACTAATAGATACAAGAGTTTTAATGGTAGAAGAAAGAACAGAAGTAAACAAACTATAAGAAGATAAAGTTCCATGGAATATAGTGGAGGAAAACTGTTCAGGTGTAGCAATTCTAAGCAAAGAAATGATCGAAATGTTGGGCTATACATTAGTGATATTAGGAAGAGTTTTAATAGTGGATATAAAATGGAAGAACCAAATTTACAGAGTTGTAACATTGTATACACATGTTCTACAAAAACAAAGGAAAATTATGTTTAGAAAAAAATTTGATTATGTTAGTGTCAATATGCCAATAATATTATTGGAAGATTTTAATTGCAATTTAAGGCATAGGAGAAAAGAAGGAGCAGACGTCAAAGTTATCTCAGAAATAATTAAAAGTAGAAATATGTATTTATGGGGCAGCAGACACTAGACATATAAAATATGAACAGAAATTGAATATTTTATAGTATCAGAGACTTTAAAAGTTTTACATAAAGGAATAGAAATTATTTTTTTTTTCAGATCATGTGGCATTCTGGATAAAGATTCAAGAAACGGAAGGATATGCAAAAATAAGTGGTGGTATTATAAGAATAAACAAAGCAGAATTGAAGGAGTATGTAAGGAAATAATTTGTCAATTATGATTAGGCCGTATAAATATGAAAATGATTTACAAAAATTGGACAAGCTGGTAGATTACTTTAAAAGAAAAATATATAAAAAAGATTTTGGAATGGGAAAAGATAAAAAGAATACAAGATAGTTGTAAATATAAAGAGATTAGTAATCAAGTATTTAAAGACATTATAATTAATAAAGAAATTTTTTTAGAAAAATAAAAAATATATGAAATGAATCAAGAAAAAATTAAAAGGAGGATATTCAAACAAAGATAGGAAAAACGAGGAAGTAGCACCTTACCTAAGTAAGTTGGTAAAATATAATGATAGAAAAATAGAATAATAACAGAGTTGATGGATTTGAAAGGAAATATAATTAATATACAAAAAGCAATAATGCATTTGATAAGAAACCATATAATAAAAACATTTGTAAAGTATGAAACTAGAGGGTGACTTAAATGAAACTTGAAAAAACTAACTAAAGAAGATAATGAAGAAATGGAACAGAAGATTACTATGATAGACATAAAAAGTCTTAAAAACTATGAATCTATAAGTTGTTACAGGTTTGGATGGAATTGAATAGTTGATGTATAGAGGTATGCAAGAATGGCAAAAAGAATGCCTCTTGGAGGTTTTTAATGAGTGGTTAGAGAAAGGAATATGACAAAATAAGAAAGGTGACAAAACAGATATAAATAATTAGAGACTGATAGTGTGAAACAGTCTTGATTATAAGATATTTATGAAGAGTACAAAAAAATTGTATTTAATCTGTAACTACTAAAATACCATTATTTGCTATTGTTATTGCACTGTACATTGTCTGGAGCTTTTCTCCCTGGGCCTCCACTGAAAAAGGGCAATAGCTCAGTCAGACACTCCTGGTCAACAAATGTAACATAAATAAAAAAAATAATAAATAATACAAAATAGAACAAAAAAGAAAGTAAATAAGTTTTTGAATGAAACAATTGGAATAAAAGGAAAAGGAAGTCAAGAACTTTAGTGATTATAATAGAAATAGTAGAGGATGTGATAATAAAAAAAGCAGAAGCAAAATTTTTAATAGGGAACATAAGTAAAGCATTTGATAAGATACAACATGGAGTATAGGTTCATAGGTCAATACTAAGCTAACTGCCTTTTCGAGCCATTTTAAGCTTAGCCAATTATCCCTTGTGAGACTCAAACCCTGCACCTTGTGTTTGTAAGGCAAACACCTTAACCATTAGGCCACCCTCCCAACCTCTGTATTATGGTAGATCTTAGAATAATATGATATAAGTAAAAAAATAATGTTTTGTTTTCAGTGTATAATAACAAATAAAGTAAAATTAGTGGTTAGTGGCTGTTTAAGTGAGAAAACAGAACTAAAAAGTGGTATAAAACAGGAATGTCCAGCAAGCAGTATATTGTTTGCATTAACAATAAATGCAATTGTTTATGAAGTAAGCTTAATGTTAAAATAAGCTAAATACTGCACAGCAGAAGGATTATTGTTCCGGTAATAATTTGTTTTGCAGGTGATTTAGGATTAGTTGTAAAAAATTAAAAATGGATGAAACAGCTATTAAGACACTTGATAAGGAATTAAGGGTGTTAGGTTTGAACATGGATCAAGAAAAGAGTAAAGGACTAGGTCTTTCAGGTATAATAGAAGGTTTTCAGTTTAATAAAGAAGACATAGAAATTTTGGGAATAACATTTGGTAATTAACAACAGAAATTACTACAGTGGAAGAACATAATAAATAAAATAAGGTACATTTTTATATTTTGGTGAACATTCAAACTTACATATAGGAAAAAAGCATATTTACATAACTCAGTTATATTAAGTAAAGTAGCTCCTCATTTAGCAAATGTGTTTTTGATACCAATTCAACTGTTGAAAGAATTTCTATCTTTCTGGTTTGCCTTTATATAGGGACTGAGATTAAGCCAAATTAAAAAAGGAGTTCTTAATGTATCTAAAAAAGGAGGATTGGATTTAATGAATCTAATCGTGCACATAACATCACTGAATTTGTATAAAATGTTGATTTGGATGAATGATAAACAGGATACATTATAGGTTCATAGGTTCATAGGTAAGTACTAGGCTATCTGCCTGAGGGCATTTATTAGTCTAGCAGAGTGTGTCAGCTTTCGCCACTCCATTGATTAATTAACTGAGCCTCTGTCAAGAAGAGCCGATGAAATGATCCCAGGGGTGTATTTTCTGTTACCCATCCACTTGTCAAGGTTTCTCTTGAAGAGTGTTAGTGAGAGGATCTGCCTAATGTAGTTAGGAATTTTGTTTCAAAGCATGGGGAGTCTCTGTGACAGGAATCTATCCCTCCAGCATGTTCTATTTATTGTTGTGGTGAGGTTTAGCTCACTAGAGCGAGTGGCTCCCAGTGACTTGGATTTCTTTAGGTGGAGCATGTCCATCAATTCTGAGTTGGACATGGCTTTGTAAGTCAGGCAGAGATCACCTCTGAGTAAGCGGTATGCGACTGAGTACAGCTGGAGTTTTTCCAGTCGAGCTGCATAGGACATATGTTTGAGGCCAGTAATCCTCTTGGTGAGGTACTTTTGTGGTCTTTCCAGCTGTTGGAAGTGTCTTGTAAGGTACATCCCAAATGGGGCATTGTACTCCATAATGGGTCTGATGAGTGACGAGTAGAGGGGTACTATAACCTCTTTATTTCTAGATGCGAACCCTTTATTAATTAGATGGGCTACATAGAAGGATTTCCTAACTATTTTGGCAATATGATTGTCAAAGGAGAGATTACTATCTACCTGAGTCCCCAGATCTCTTATTTCCTCTTCTGTATTAAGGGGGCTGCCACCTATGTGGTAATTCATGGGTGTTTTGTTTTTCCCAAATGGGATGACTATGCATTTTATAGCATTTAGCTTGAAACCATGACTTTGACACCAGGTGTCCGTCTCAGTAAGGCCATTTGGTGAATGTCCGTGTCAGCTGGAGAGTCAATTATGGCTCCCAGTCTGCAGTCATCGGCAAACTTGGTTAGCCATAGTCCTCCTGTGTTTGCCTGTACTTCTGAGAAGTAAATGCCGAACAGTAGGGGTCCCAGGACTGAACCTTGTGGGACACCACTTGTGACAGGTTTAGAGTCGGACCTGGAGCCCACTATTCTTACCATAAGAGTTCTGTCTGTAAGCCAGTTGGTAGCCCATCTGGTGATGTAGGGGTTTATGTTCAGGCTGGTGAGTTTTTCTATAATTCCTGAGTGGGGGGTGGTGTCAAAAGCCTTGGCGAGGTCAAGGTAGGCTGTGTGAACTACCTTTCCCTCATCTATGGCCTTGGTGACTGTCTTGAAGAAGTCAACCAGGTTTTGTAGGCATGATCTGCCCTTAACAAAGCTGAACTGGGTCAGGCCAAGTGTTTGGAGGGTAGTAAATATAATGAAAGAAAAACATAAAATATTTGGGAGAAATTGAAACAATTTAAAAGAAATAAAGGAGTGATAAATACAGAAATAAGATATCAATGGAAAATAGCGTTATGAAGACTGATATAAATAATATAGAAAACTATACAAAGAAATGGTATGAAACTATAATGAATACGTGTTACTATATTTTTCCATGGAAGCATTTGGAACAAAGAAAAATAAAAGCTATAAAAGCAATAATGAATAGATGTGAATATATTTTGAATGCACAATTTTTTTTATGGAGATTATCATTAAATAAGCATCCAGTAAAGGCAAACATTCCATACAAAAGGATAGGGGAAAGAGTATCTACATACTGTGGAGAAACTGAAACTACAGAACATATGTTTTTAAAATGTGAAAGAATGAGTCAGTTATGGGAAAAATACATGAAAAGGAATGTATAAAGGCATTAAAAAGTGTAAATATGGATATGAAAGAATATGGATATTATAAAAATGGAAAACAAGAAGAAGTGGTTAAACCCGATGAAAAGTTGTTTTGTATAATATGGATTATCTGGAATGAAATAATGAATGAAATAAAATTTAATGGAAAATGGATACTGTCAGAAATTTTGAAAAAGATACCATTTTGGTTATGGAAAAAACAGTGGGGGATAAAAAGAGTAAAAACATGTAGCAGAAAATATATAAAACTGTTACAAATAATTCTAAATAAATCATATATAATGTATATATTATAATGCATATTATGAATTTTAAATAAAGCACCCCTAGTCTTTTCAACAGCTTGTAATGTAATCTTTTACATCTGCTTTATTTTCCATCAGCTCAAGCAGATAGGACCTCAGTTTAACATCTCATTTAAAGGACAACAGTACCCCTCTTATGCTGCATTGCAATTATAATAATCCATCTTCCTGGTGTGAGAATAGAACCTACATATCCTTCTGCACCAAAGGTGAATGGTTATCTGTTGCACTACTGACACTCTTGTGACTAAAGATACAAAGTAGGCAGAAAACTGAAAACTCTGAATTATTGTATATTTTGAGGAATATTGTCTATATCATGGACTGCCAAGAAAGCAAATTGATCAATGCTGAAGAAATAAAAGCTAAGAATTCTCTGACAGCTCAATAAAAAAATGTTGGCTTTCACACATTGGACATAGCATACAAGAAAGAAAGAAAGAAAGAACATAGAATATAGATGTTTGGATGATTTCTTTTTTTGGGTGGACACAGTTAAAAAAATTAAGATATTTTTTGGAGTATATTAATAATACTGTCAATTTTTTTACATTTTCTTCTCATTTTGATAAGGCTATGATCTCCTTCTTAGATGTGGAGATTGGGAAGGAATTGAAAACCCAATTTCTCCAATACTTACCTTCATTATTCTAGCTGGCATCCCAGGCACCAAAAAAAAGGCAGTAGTTAATGGCCAGCTTGTGCATATGGCTAGAATGGTATCAAATTTGGATATGTTACATGTAGAAATTAATATGGTGCTTGATATGTTTCAAAAAATAATATCCTGAACATTTTTAGTGGACATAAACAATGAGGTTCTTGCTAAAAGAAACAATGGATTTTATACTCCTATTTTAGGGAAACCACAATTAGGTACTGAAAATATGGAAACTGTACATCCTGTGGTGGAACATGGTAGCAACTACAAGAATCGTTTTATTACATCATTTATGGTGGATAGTCATTGCATTTTTAAATATTTAAATAAAAACTGGGAAGTCCTTTTGAGGGATGCAGCTTTAGCAGAAAAAGTGGATGACAAACTTTTGGTAGTTTATAAGAAGGGAAGATCACTTAAAAGTTACCTGGAAAAGAGATTCCTTCCTATACTGCACGTAGATAGGCCTGGTACCAAAACGTGTGGTAATTGTTCCTCATGTCATTACAGTAACAGTGCTGACACTTTTACTATTACCCTTTGGCTGTATTATATAAGGGGCTGTTTTTCTTGTAACACATCAAGTATTGTTTATTTAGCCTACTGTAATCAATGCACTGCATTCTACATTGGAAATAATAGTAGGCAGTTTGTATGAGCATACCCTGGATATTAGGAATAAAAAAAACACTAATGCTCTTTATAGGCATGTGGAGAAAAATATTAACCACAGTTTCAACTTTTTAATTATTGACCAGGTCAAAAAGGATGCTCAGGGATGGATTACTGATGAACATCTAGATAAAAATGTGTGTAATTACCCTAGGCTCAATGATTCTTGCTCTATTAGTTCATTATTAAAATTGAAATTTTATGGTGAATGTTAAATTTAAGTATTTTCCCTTTGTATATAATGACATTGTATGTCTTAATATTTTATCACATTTTATTGGCTTTGTTTTAACATGTGACACATCATGAGGAGTATATATATGAGGGTGGTTGTAATTCAGTTACTATTCTGATGAAGTTCTTTTGAACAAAAGCATTCAACCAATAAAGTTTCTCTGCTCTTTGGAAGTAGTTTTTTGGTGTCTCTGCTTGTTCTTGGTTTGGTATTGTGATGTTGTGGATGAAAACAGAACACAGTTCAGAACAATTAATATGCCATGTTTCAAGACTGAATGGCACTTACAACAATGGACAAGGCCTTATGATTCACTTCATGATTGTTACCAACAACTGGCCAGTTCACCTTCCTAGTCAACGCATATCTAAGCCATATCCATATTCTCACAAGTGTATGCCCCTAGTCTTCCTTTGTATCTTAACCCATCTTAGCCTCAGTAATAACACGGCTTACAGACAGGTTGATGATTGGTTGAATAATATGTTCCCCCCCACCTCAATGAGCTGGTTCCGTATTAAATACCTATTGTCTCATTACTATTGGTACCTACCTCATTACAAATATCTGCCTTCTCCATTTGAATGCCATCATAGAAATGATAAGTCTCTGTGCCGGGGGGAGGGGTGCAAACAGTGACTAAAGTTTGCATTGTGATATTCCCCAGTCAGAGACAAAAGAGAATGAGTAATGTGTCTTGTTTTACTTATAGTTATACCCCACCATCTACATGAACTCACAGGCTTTTTAGCAAAACAACTGCTGACATTCCTCCCAAACCTTTGCATAATTCTGACCATGGGAAAATATAGCTATCTCATTATGATTCACTGTTTCCTGTATGAAATAGAAAGGTATATGCTAACGTTTATTTATTTATTTATTTTACATTTGTTGACCGGGTTTGTCCAGCTGAGCTGAATAGCCCTTTTTCAGTGGTGGCCCAGGGAGAAAAGCTCTACATTATTTACATTTAAGCAAAATTGCACAAAGAAAGTATTAACAATGCTTAAGCTCTAAATATACAAACAATCTAACATTCTAACTAAAGAAAAACGTACAATCATTGATAATGTATAAAGGTATTCTGTTGATATTACATTTAGAAATATATTAATATAGAGAGAGGAAAAAGAAGGATGCAATTGTAAATATAGCCAGGTAGTTGTAATATGAAAAGCTATGCAGGGGATATATTAGTAATGATGATTGAGAGGGAGTAAAAAACACAAATAATCCAGTTAAGGGAGAAAGATAGATGGTTGTAGAATGTAAAATAGGTATGAGTAGAAGGCAGACAGAGGATTTCAGATAGGAAAGCATGGGGGTTTATGGGGGGTGAGTGTAGTGGCATATCCAGTGTTTTTTTTTTGTAGGTCTTTGGCAGCTGATTTAAATAATTTTGGTTGTTTAAGAGATTGAACCTGTAGTGGAAGTTTGTTCCAGGAGATGGCAGGTTGATAGGTATAGAGGCTTTGACCATATTTGCATTTGGGTTTGTAGATGTGTAGTAGACTTTGGTCTGAGCTTTGGAAGGACCTAGAGGGGGTGTATGAAGAGATCGGAGGAGTTAAGCTAGGACAGAAAGAAGGTTGGTAAAGGATAGAATGAATAATCTGAAGTTGTGAGAGGAGAAGCAGTAGTTCAAACCAGTTTAAGTGTTTTAGAGAGAGACAGTAGTGGGATTTGCAGGTTTGATTAGCAGCGAATCTAGCTACTTTGTTATAGGTATTTTCTAGTTTGGTTAGGAGAGTGGTTTGGAGGTTAGAGAGGATCTGGGAGCTGTACAGGGGCAGCTCGTGCTATTGGAATGCAGGACTGCAGCCCCCCAGCTGGAAAATAAAATAAAACAACATTAAAATAAAAAGAAAAAAAAGAAAAACAAATGCGAGTCCCGGAACTTCGCTCATGCATGTTCGTGGAATCTGGACTGCTGGTGAACCAGTCCAGATTCAGAAGAAAGCATTCAGACAACAGAGATCCCAAAAGTCTATGCAGTTACAACTGCATAGACTGGAAGGGGATCAGACTGCAACGTCTGAAGGCTGGGTAGCTTCTCGCGGGAAGGACTTTGCTCTCGCAGGGCTTTATTGAAACAATTGAACTCCTTGCTGTTGCAGGAATTTAACAAAGGGAGTAATGTGAAAAACACCAAATTCACGAAAACTAGAATAAACAAAAACCAAAATAAACTGGCAAAATTGTGCCTTTCCTGTTCCTATTAGTATTGACTGTCACAGTATCAAACAGGTAATTTCCAACAACTGGAAAGTTATTTTGGGAAACCAAGATTTAGCCAGAGTACTATGGGACCACCCACACTTCATTTATAAAAAGGTTGCAAGTGTAAAGTCTACTTTAGAAATAGGAGAACACAAAACTAATAGAGGAGCCACTGGCACCTACCCATGTTATAACTGCAAACAATGCAGGTTTATTGATTCATTAAAAATATATGTTTTCCACAAATTAATAAAATGGTGGTTAGTAAAAGCAGATACAACTTCAAAAGTATGGGGGTAGTATATTTGGATACGTGCTCCACCTGTCATAATTGTTATGTGGGGAAAACAACTAGAGCCCTTTATAAAATTATTTATGAACATTGTGTGGCTATTAGAAATAAAGACACTAACAATGCTTTAGCCAAACATGCTTTGGAGTGTTCTAACTTCAAGAAATGTGCATTTTTTTGTGTTGGATGAAATAGATTTGGCTCCATTTTGTTATAGAATTCAACAATGCCCTGGAAAACAAGGAGCTTAGATGGCAGGTTTTTCTTAGGACAGATCACATTCCTGGTCTAAATGAGACCCTAAATGTTAAATGTCTTTTAAGCAATAGATTATACTATTAAACAGTTTATTTGACATTTTTATAGTAGACACACATGTATGTGCTACATGCTTTTTGTACATATGCTAAGTGTTATATTTCACATTTTACATTTTTGCCTTTAAGAAAATGGTATGAATTAATAAACAATTAGATGAATGGAAATTTGATTGGTTTATTTATTAATCAAATTTTATATTTAAACTTGACTAATTGGTTTACTGGTCAATTCTGAAGAAATTTGTTGTGATTAAAATGAAAGTAAGCGCTTAACATTTTATATGTGTGGACAGTCATCATTTTGTCTTTTTTTCAAGTTTTTTTTCTGAAATTTAACAAGGGCTTTTGAAACTTGGATTCCTTTTAATGAAGCTGACTCTGGTAGTGTGTGTGTATGTATAAAATGACCCAGTTAAATACACCTGGTGGTTAGACTCAAGCCCTATACATTGGGAGCAGGTAGCAAAAGCTTGAATTCTCTACCCACCACCACTCATGAAATATTTGCCTCATATTTTTGTTCTTGAGGAACTTTTGCCTAATATTTTTGTTCTGTTCCTCATAAAATCTGTGGTTTTCTGGATTTTGAATTCACTAAATAATGACAGGCATTTGAATTTCAGACTTCATATTCTTCAGTAAGTACATGGTAATACAAACCATTTTATTCTGGCAATTTTCTGTTTATAAGATCAACATTTGAAATATGGCCCTATTTTTGGGGCTGTATTCCCCATTATTGGCTTTGTCCAGATTTTTGTGCTAAGAAGTTGAGAGCTGTGGTGAGAACTGAATTCACTGAATATGTTTGAGGGTTCTATTTCCCCAATTATTGGCTTTGTCTAGGTCTTTTATGCTATGAGGTTGAGAGCTATGGTGAGAAGTGAATTCACTAAATGATAGCCATTTAAGTTTCAGTTGATCTATCTTTCAAGAAACCTGGTATGGCATAGTGGTATGTTGCTCTGACTGTAGTGCACAGGGTTCAAGACTTGGCAGTGAAATGTATGGTGACAACATAGCATTTTCTAGCAACTTTCCAAGATTATACAAGCAATGTTTAAAATGTGTCCCATGTTTTTGGGCTTTTGTCCCCAACCCCCAATAAATTTTGGCTTTTACCAGATTTCTTGTGGTTCAAAGTTGAGAGATACAGTTGAGTGTCGAGTGGATTTTACAAGGAGCTCAGAGCTTGAAGAGAAGTTTAGTGCTGCTTATACTTTGTCTGCTTGCATTGTTAATAGCACAACAGTTAGTGTCATTCCTTTTGATGCAGAAGGCTGTGGGTTCTACTCCCACAGTTTATAAAGGCATTGCTGATACTGTACTGTATTGTACTTTTAAAGGGGGTGGATGCTGCAGTCCTGAGAATGTCCTCTTTGGTGGAGATACCTAGTAACAATGAACCTGTTATCAGTTTGCCATCCATTCCCTATTGTAATATTACTAGCTTATCATTTTTTAATGTGACATAGGCAATTTATTCCTCAAGGGCAGCAAGCACTTTATTTGTAGATGAAACAATGAAATATAAAGTTGTTTGCTAGGAGCAACATCTTCATTAATTACAGATCTCTTTAATGTAGAATTATTTAGATGACTTTTACTTCTGCAGAGATTGTGCATATTTACTAAGGCTGGTGGATTGCAGAGGTTTGAGTAAACATTTACGATGGAAATGTTCTGAATTGGGCAGTTTTGTCATTATTGGTACATGCATTTTGTTTCATTGTTTAATGGAAAAATGTTCAAAACAATAAATTTAAAATGCCCTCTAACAACTGTATTGTATTATACAAGGAATATCATTTTATACAATAAGGAAGGTGTATCAAAGAACACATGTATATTTCCTGTGCAAGGGGTCTATGATTTGAAAATAGCCCAAAGTTAATCTTTATCTCCCACTGGCTAGATGTATTTTCTTTGAATGTGGGTTTCAATGCTGTTTCAATGAATTTGAGTTTCAAGGGCAGAGAAGTTTTTATGCTAAGGCTATTTTCATTGTGAGACTGCATTGCTTTGTTTAGCAGAGGTCTTTTAGTGTTTGTGCTGTAAAATGTAAAATAAAACTTTTAAATGAAGTCCAAATCATCGTAGAAGTAAAGCAGTAGACATATTGCAGTGTTTATAGTAAATGGGGCAAAATAGCCAAGTAATGGGACATTGGAATAGCTGCAGGGGGGAGGCCACATTCGACCATGATTTTGTGAGGGGGAAGGGTGGCAAATGCAGACAACCCCGGCTGAACTATATCTCTTAACTGTATAGATTTTTGCAGAATGAATACATTTGTGCTTTTTATTTTTGGTTTGTTCCTCATAAAATGTGTGATTTTCTGGCAAATCATTTAGGAATGAAGTCACTAAATAATGACAGACATTGACATTGAGTTTCAGACTTCATACCCTTCAAAATATGCATGTTAAAGCAAGAACTGTTATTCTGTAAACTGTTTAAGTTTATACAAGAGCAATTTTTAGTACTGTTTGTATGTTTGCTCAATATATTTGGCCTTGTCCAGATTTCCTGCATTAAGAGGTTGAGAGGTATGTGCAAATAAATTGCTTTATAGAATTAGGTATATCCAAACCTCTCAACTGTCCCTGATTTTGGCTCAAAATGTTGCTCTCCCCCTAATAATCCCTCCACAAAATTGCAAATTGGGAAGAAAATGTGGACGGTTTACAATTAATAAATAATTGTAATGATCAGTGTTATAGATTACTTTTAATTTCAGAAATGCATGTAGATTCGCTTATTTTGTCAGCTGCTCAAGTTAACAGTACTAACTTTAAAGAAGTGTCCCTTCTTTGACCGGTTCCCAGCTGTATTGTGTGGCTATTTTATATTTTCTGCATCATATTTTTGGTCTGTTTTTAATAAAATTGTGTTTTTTTTTCTGTCAAATTAATGGAAGTTAAAAAATAATGACAAACATTTGAGTTTCAGATTTCACACCCTTCATAAAATTCATACTAATGCAAGACCTACTATTCTATTACCTTTCTAAGTTTATAAGAGCAATATTTAAAAATTGTCCTTATTTTTGGGCCTTTCTCCCACTTCTGTTCATGGCCTTCTCCAGATTTCTTGCTCTGAGGCTGAGAGGTATGACAAATATGTCAGGGCCATCACTGTCAGCCAGAGACATTTCAAATTGTGACATATCTGTTGCACCCCACTCCCCCACGTAGTGACTCTGGATGTGTCCAAGCAAGGCAAGGAGCAGTTATGCAGTGTAAGTGTGCAGAGTATCCGCCCCATCCAATGTAGACAGAAGTTCTACAGTGACTTTTCATCTGTTCTTGATTTTGCAGAATGTTCTGTTTTCTGTCATATGTTTATACTGTTGATTTATGCTTCTTCTTATTCAGAAAATGTATGCTGTTGCAATGCCTGTTGCTATGTGTTTATGTGCAATGCTTTAATGACCATCAGGTAAGCTTGTCTGAGACTGTAAGATGCAAGTAAGCTTTAATAAGCATACTGTTAAAAAATTACCAACATTGAAAGCATTTTTGTTGTTGCCATGCAGAGAATATTTACATAACTAGATAGCGTATAAGCCTTAGGTATTGAAATGCCTATGACGGTATTGGTAATAAAGGACAGGATTATAGTATTTTTAGAAGCTCATTATATTTGTTCGAGACTTGCAGTCATCTTTGCAGGTTTTACCTGTAAACTAAACAGAACGGCAATCTATCATGTGTGTGGTCCATAACCTGTGCAGTAATCCTTTAAGCAATTTATCTTGAGCTTGTTTCTTGTTTGCTGTTCATTTTTTTACTTTGATCATGTTTTCCTCATGAAACAACTAAATAGTTGTTGTCAGGCAGCAGGTCTTTTTGGATAAGAAACATTTTTACAAGTGGGGGTATCACAAAGATTGCTACTTTTAGCATGTTACTTGGTACTTTTAAAAAGCTGAATATAAATTATAATTAGAACTGCAGTGCAAGGAGAAGTGGTTTGAGTTGAGTGGTGCTTCTTTTTTATACTTGATTTTGACTGGCATTCCAGTAATGTATTTAAAATGTAATTTATTTTTTCATGACTCACAACCTTTTTGTTTCCATCTAGATATTAAGTAAGCTGTCATGTAGCCAATGCATTGAAATATTTTTTTCTTTTACAACTGATTTTGTCTTAATTGAACTCTCATAATGACGGTTTGGCACCCAGGGCAGCGTATTTAATTAAAGTCCCAGTTTTTGCAGTTTTTAGCATAGCCCCACCCCTTTCTATTCAGACCCCTTCCTACTGGCCTCACCCATTCAGCTGTCTTCTGCAGCCCCCCTTTGATTTGAAGTCACTAGCTGCCACTGGAGCTGTACATTAGGCTTGCTAGGAGATAGGTGTGAGAAAGGATAAAATTGGCATTGTTTGATAGGTATTTTTTGTTTCTGTATAGGAGGCTGAGTTTTTGATGTTTTTTTAATATAGTTGTTGATGTGCAAATCAAATTTCAGTTGGTCATCAATTAAGACCCCTAGAAGTTTAGTGTGGGGTTTGACTAGGATGGGTGTATTGTCTAGAGAGTGGATAGTGAAGGTGGATGAGGTTATTTAGTCTTTTGGGGAGAAATAGTAAGAGTTTAGTCTTTTTTGCATTTAGAATTAGCTGGTTGTGGGATAGCCAGGACTCAACAGAATTGAAGAATTTCCGAGTAATGGAATGTAGGTCAGGGGTGGGTTGCTATGGTGATGACAGAGTACACTGGGGAAAGCGGTGTAGAGTAAATTAGTGAAAATATTAAAGAGTAATGGCCCAAGAATGGATGCCTGGGGGACTCCCATTTTGACAGGGAGTGGAGGGGAGAGACTGGAGAGCCATATACCTGACTGTGGTTGGTCGGAGAGGTAGCTAGAAAACCAGGCAGTAGTGGGGGGGGGGAGTTAAGATAAGTGAGTTTGTCCAGAAGATTGGACTGAGACATGATATTGGATGCTTTGGAAAGATCTAGGAATAAGCATGTCACCAGATTGTTGTTATCCCTGGCCTGAGAGATGGATCTGGTGAAGGATAGTAGGGCAGTGGTTGTGCTATGTTTAGGACGGAAACCATGTTGTGCAGGAGTGAGCAGATTTTCCTGAAGTAGGTATTCCATGACTTGCTTGTGCATGGATTTCTCAAGTATTTTAAAGAGAGGTGAGAGGATGGCTATGGGTCTGAATTTAGAGATTTCAATTGAGTTGCCCCCTTTATGAATGGGTAGGATATAGAATTCTTTCCAGACAGATTGAAATTTAGATTCAGTGATAGACCAGTTTATTAAAATGGAGATAGGGAGGGCAACAGATTCAGCAACTAGGTGAAGAAAGTGAGGAGGTAGGCAGTATGAAGATGCAGAGTAGGGTTTTAGTTTGTGAAGTAAAGATTTAATGTAGCTAGTAGGTATAGGTTTGAGGACAAAGGTGTTTGTAGAGCTTTGGATAGAGGGAGGGTCCAGAGGAGTATCTAATTTGGATCTAGAGGGGATATGACTTGTCAGTTTACTGATAGAGTCTATGAAGTAGGTGTTGAATTTTGATGCAGTTTCAAGGGGTGTATTATTAGTACAGGGGTTTGGAGATGAGGGGTTACCAGGATGGAGTATTTGATTAATTGCATGCCAGAATTTCTTGGGATTAGATCTCTGAGAGCTGGGTGGATTATTATAGTAGCCCTTTTTGTCTTTATTTACATGTCTTTTAGTAAGTTATTTGTATTTGTTCAGGTGCATGGGGAGGTTAGTTTTGATCCAAGTTTTCCACATTCTATCTCTAGCTTTCATTAGACAGTGGGCGACATTGGATAACCAGGGGGATATATTTGTTTTGATACATACAGTGCATATAGGTGCTAGAGAGTTCAGTATGTTTAGAAAAGTAGAGTTGAAGCAGTGACATCATCATCAAGAGGGAGGTGGAACAGGGAAGACCAATTAACTTTGGAGAGGAGAGCATTAAAAGTGTCATTGTCAAAGTGTGACATCTTAAGACATTCAATGTATCTGTGTGGTCTGGGGGAATGGGAAGAGAATCTAATATGTTTTATTTTACAGTGATCACTAGGGGAGTCTGGCAGAGTTTCAGGGTTGTGATATTTATGTGGGTCTGAGACTAATATCCTGTCAATAATTGAGCTGGAGTTATGCTTTTTATTGGTGTGGGTGGGAGTAGAGATTAGCTGGGGGAAACCATGCAGGTTGAAACTCATAGTGGAATGGGTTGAGCAGAGGGGCAGCCAATTAATGTTGACATCCTCTAGAAGGATGGTTTCATTATGTATGTTTTCAGCAAACCAAGAAAGGATGTGTTCTAGGAGAAGGTGTTTATTGCCAGGGGGAATGTACATTGCTACAACTGTAATTTTAAGATGGCCATTAATTCTGAGGTTGCCAATTAGCAGTTCAGCGGGGTGAAAAGATGGAAATGGTTTGTCATACAGGGTGAGTATAAAAAAATTAGACTAGATAATGGCCACTCCACTACCTTTTTTCTTCTGGCAGTCGAGTCGGAGTGCATTATAGCCTGGAGGGAGAAAGTCTTTGTCTAGGTTAATTGGTTTTAGCCAAGTTTTGGTGAGGGTAATAATATCAGGAGAGTGGGATGGCATCCAGGCATGGTATTCAGTAACTTTGTTCAGAACACTTCTAATGTTCACTGAGTAGAATGATAGATTTTTTTTTTTTTTGCAAGGGGAGAGGTGGATTTTGACTGGGTCTGTTGGGTCATTGGTTGGAGGGGGACAGTTTGGGCCTGGGTTAGGATGGACATCATCTGATATTAGTAGAGTTTTAAGGCAGGTGTTAAACAGCAATATTGCCTAGACTGTAATCAGCAAACCTAGTCCATCAAACAATATGCCCCTTTCACTGAGAGTAAAACATTCACTAAGGCAGTTGTCTACTATATAGAGTCCAGCCACATTCTTTAAAAGTCCAGCAGTTACACATCATTTTCCACTAGTGTCAAAAGCATAATTATCATAGTGGTATACATAATTTAGGAAGAATTTGTATTGTAATTATGCGATCTGTAATAGCAAGTCTCTGAATTAAAGAACAAGACAGCAGTGAAATTAGACAGCAGTAAATGTTGATAATAACTGTTCTCCTTCAAAGTAGTTTTTTGCAGGAGGAAAACTCTTTATCCCTCAATGGGGAAGGCTGTACCTAAGTCATGCCAATTTCAGACTTAGTATATGTAGATCCACATTTTTTCACATTTTGTCTCATGATTCCAGTATTTGAACTTAACAGTAGTGGAATTTGAATCTCTTACATTTAGAGATATGTATTGGGCATTAAATTGGATATTTATGTCTGCAAATCTATGTCCTGACCAGTAGAGAATCTCAATGTCTGCAATTCATCAGGACAAAATATTTCTCCTAAAAGTACAAGAATTTCATGACGTGGTCTTTGTCTCAGGGCTGACATCTTTTTCAGTCGTGTGAGCTTTCTCATTATTGTTTTCCAAAAGCTGAAGTGATATTCTTCCATTTTCTCACCTCTTCACTATTCTGCTATTCATTAAGCTTTTTTAATTAGCTTTTCTTAAGGTTCTAAATCTCCACCTACTGCTCTGTTGAGCTCATACATTAACTGTTGCCTGCATGAGGACTTAAACCAGCACATATAGAGCTGGATTTCTATACAAAGGCTTTAGCTAGGCTTAGCATAATCTTTTTCATTTCAAGGTTTCTTTCACAATATCTGCAGACCACAAAGATGCCTTGCTTTGCAAAGATAATAAATCCTTTATCTTATACTTTATCAAAACTAACCAGAAGGAAATAGCCCTGCTCATACCATAATAAATCCAATTTCACAACCCATTCCTCAAGGTAATGAGAGACAAATCAGTGCACTTTCCAGACTGTGAAATTTAGATAACGTGCTCTTTGAATACAGAAGTAATAGCTGTGTTTAATGTTTTCAAAACAATGAAATTAAGTGAATGAGATGACACATGAAAAAACCTCTATTTAATTTCATCTAGTTATTTGACAGCTAAGTTACATGATCTTAATGAGCTACATAACCATTAGGATCTCCCAAAGGCACTTTCAGTATCACAAACATTACTTGGCATTATCTCGTCAGTCTGTGTCTGCACTTTTTATTAGTTTCTTACATACCTGCTGTTTATAAATGCCGATTTCATACAGTGTTGCAATGTCTACTTTTGAGTAATGCTGCAATAACATAGATTGTTTTCTTAATGCACTGTATTACATTCAATGGTATATTTTTTTCTTCTTTCAAGGAATTGAGTAAGTTTGAGAAGAAAGTGATAAAACATGTTTGAGGTTCTCACGGTATGGGCTGGGATTTGATGTTTGAAGCTTTGGGTGAATGAGGGTATGAGTTTTCAGAAAAGTAGGGAAATGGTGAGAGAGGATTACAATGCTGATGGGCAGCAGTAGGATGTCTAGGTAGTTTAAACAGGTCAGGGGTAGCTGGAAAGAAGTGGACATCAGAAAACAGGAGACAAGACATGGGGACAGCATAGAAACAGGCAAGCAAAAAGCATTGGATGAAATGGGGAAAAGGTTGTCAAATGAAAAGAGACAAGAGCAACAGCAAACAGGATGACAGTGGAAGGAAGCAGTGAAATAACTGAGATGTAGGAGGTCAATCGTGAGGGAAATCTAGGAGGTAGGGGATAGAAAAGAGATTTGTTTTATAGAAAGCTGTGATGCCCCTGCACTGATCCAGTAATCAAGCAGCCTCAATCCCCATCACTGGCAACAGCTAGGGGATGTACACACTGGGAGGATGACAAGTACACACACAATAAAGTGCAATTTCCCTTAAGAGCACATGGAGACCACAGTCAATCTGGGGCTGATTTCTCCCTCCTTCTCCAGATCCCCAATAAGACTCCCCACTGGCACAGCTATAGAGTTAAGATCTCAGCTGAGGGGCCAAGCCAAAACCTCCAGCTCACCCTATTTGTCCAAACAGTGCTTTATGTCCCTGCCAATGTAGCTCACACACACACACACACCCACACACACACACACACACACACACACACACACACACACACACACACACACACACACACACACACACACACACTTTGATATTTGATTTATATACAAACACACATACCTGGGGAAGGCTAGCACAGGTATACTAGCTATGCCCCCGTCTCCCCAGACTATAAGGTAGTTTCAACTGCCACCACCCTCTACTTATCAGCTACTATAAGGCCCTTACAAAGGGTGTCCAATCCTACTGTGTAATGTTACTATTAATCCAAATTGTAGTTTGACCAAGACTTGCAAGACTATTTAGAAGTGGCCTGTACAGTCTCATCAAATAGATATGTAAGGACATTAAGAGCTTAAATATGTCTCACAAATATCAGCCACAAAGATAGGTTTAAATATATTTAATAATAAATAATAAAATAACAAGACAATGCTCAGTAAATCAACACAGTTACTTCAGAGTTCAAAATCACAGGGAGTATTTAAAACAACAATGCAGGAGAGTCTCAAATGAATACAGAAAACATCTAAACTAATCTTTTCTATATTTCTAACTATATCTAAAAGAGTTACTATGCCCTAAAAAACTTACTTACAGAGCAAGGGAAGTGCAGATGTTGATGATGAGTTAATGTTCTTGCTAGGTCCAAGACAAAATACAAAATGCACAGTCTCTCTCTGAGAGAGTTCTTAAATTAGTATCACATTTAACTTCTGGGTTACCTTGGATGACATCACTTTTTGTCACCTAACTTCAGTTCCCAGGCTAAAACAGAAACTAACAGAATTTAACATCTGTATGTTAAAAATACATATCTCTCAGATGTTTGCAGGTCTTGGAATTCAATAAAATGCTTTTACATTTCAAACCTAGTAATTATTTCTCTTTAAAGACAATACAAATACTTCTAGCTCAAGACATTGTGTCTGCTACTGAAATGAAACTGAGAGATAACATATTTTGTTTATGGCCCATCTATAAAGTTACTTAACTATTCTTAAGTTTTGCAGGTTAATCTTGCATGTTCCAGCAGGGTACACTGTGGATACATCTTAGCTCAGTACATAACATACAGTTCTGTATAAATCATATCAATATTCACAAATGACATAGAATTATTTACAAAATTCCAGATAGCTGGGCTGGCAATATTTCCTTATATCACACAAGCCATGGTAAATATGCAAAAGTAGGCAGAGATAATGAAAGAGGTAAAGGAACCAAGATCAGAGAGGTCAGGCAGGAAGCAGGTCCAAAGAGAAAGAAGGGAGGAGGCAGACAGAAAAAGAAGAGAGTGGGGCTTCATGAGAAGGAAGGCAGAGGCAACAG
The DNA here is from genome assembly GCF_019279795.1 of Protopterus annectens. Lineage (NCBI taxonomy): Eukaryota > Metazoa > Chordata > Ceratodontiformes > Protopteridae > Protopterus > Protopterus annectens. The sequence goes on from NC_056744.1 coordinate 761,072,866, forward strand.
GAAGATTTAGGACTAAAGCATAGCCAGGTAGACTATGGAAAAAATGTCAGAAGGCAAAGAGACAGGCATAGCACAAGGGGAGAGGGAGCACACAGATTTAGCCCAGAAGGAGCCGATCACTAAAGGTAATGGGTATGGAAATAGAGTCAAAACATGATTTCTGTAAAGTTAAACATGATTCAAGGTCTAACCTTCTTCAGAAAAGCTCTGATAGAGACCAAGCAATTAAAAAGGATTTATTTGTATGTAGTGATCTATACTGGACTAGTGACATCGTTGAAGGTAAGCTAGAAGTGACAGTGTAGAAAGCCAAGGAAGTTACAGGATGCTATTCCTGAAACACTATGCAATGACATATGTGTGCAGTATGATGGGAGAAAAGACTGAGAAAATCAGCTTCTGGCTGAAGGAACTGGGTAGACAGTGTGTTATTAGGGCAGTGAATAAGTAAAGAAGAGAGTGGGAGGGTAAATAACTGCTCAGTAGTGACAGGCTTCATCTTTCTCTCCTAGGAACTGAATCACTAAAGCAGGGATTAAATGTGGAAGAGGATGAGAAGATTTGCAGCAGATGTATTTTTTGTTGGCCACTGCTGCTGCAATATTCTTGAGCTATTTAAAAAATATAAAACTTGAGTGGAAGCTAACTGTTGGCAAAAACAGCATAAAGAGATTCCACACAAGACCGGCAAAAATGTATCTACAGCATTGTAAAAGCAGCAAAAGTTGCCCTCTGCTTCTGGAAGGACTAATCACCATTTCAGCACTTATCTGAGTTTGGTTTTCTTTTTAAAACATGACTACTTAGATTAGGTGAAACCTGACATACAGGATTGTTTTACTTTACTAAGGATATTAAAAATTTACAGTGCAGAGTTTCACAAGGAGTTTTGGGAATAGCAACATAAATGTTTATAATTTCAGGTTAAAGAAGAAGAATAATCATTAGCTCTTAATGCTAGTAGGATGGACAACATATAGTGTTAACGGCGCATGAACCACACATCTTTATTCAGGTATTGCAAGATTTGGCATATATTTTAATTCCCAAAACTGTGATAAAAAGGAGTTTAGACTAATGCCTGACTTGAAAAACAAGAATAAAGTATCAGAATGGAAAGGCTGCTATGGAAGAAGTACAGGGGTGTAGCTAGAAAGTTCTGTTCTATCTCATAATGCTGCCTCTCTCACTTAAGCCTTCATTAAAAATGCATACATGCCTCTAAATGCAGTCCCTATACACTGAAGAAATGTGCTCATCACTTTCAGCTGTTGCCCATAATATCTTTGAGCATGTTTATATTGGTTTCTATAGACCTTATTTTAAAAATAACATTTTTGTATGAAGATGTTGTGTCTACCTGGTAATAACTGTGCTGAAGATGAGGAAATGAAGAAACGCAGAAGTTAGGAAAGGAAAAAGCGACAGGTGATGTCAGCAAGACAGTAGGAATGGATACCGGTGGGGGAACATGAACATACACATGATATAGGCAGGCGGGATGCATGGCCATAGGACATAAATGAATAGCACTCCAGATGAAGTTTATAGTTGGAGATAAGTGGAGCATCAGAGAGGGAACAGATAAGCAATTAAGCAGTGCAGAAATTCAGATGCAGGAGTGCACTAAAGGAGAAGCAGGGAAAATAATTAAATAAAATGAAAGGCACCAGGAAAAGGTCAAGATGGACATGATCAACAAGAAATTGGGTACAGATGGAATAAAGTCAGAGATCTACTAATCAATGCTAGAAACACAGTAATGAGGAAGGCTGAGCTGGAAGCACTATTAGTGCAGAGTCAGCCTAATGTAGTTAAAATAATTGAAACATGAGTCAATAGCAGGGACAGATACAACATGGTGGTGCTGGGTATTTAGTAAACATAACGGAGGCAAGGGGAGTGGATCAATGGTGATATAGACAAGAGAATAACTGGAGGTCAAAGTAATGAAAAGAGAATTAAGGTAAAGTGGAAAGAAGAGATTAACTGGATGAAAACGGGGAGGGTATGAAGCAGAAATAAGCACAATAGGCTATAATAAAATTATGTTTATTAGAGCAAAAGTGCAAAACTAGTACCCTCTACAATCCACATAATGCAAGTAAGAAGGCTGATGTAAAGAATAGAATAAAAGGATGGAAAGCAAGGAAAGTGATATCTATAATAGGAGACTTAGTCTACCAATGTCTGACTGAAGTATTCCACCATAGTATGTAGGCATAGAGAACTGACTGACTGAAATACTTTACCTGAAAGAGTTTGAGTAAAAAAATCTCCAAAACATATATATTTATCTATAGGACAGACCTCTACTGGCTAATATTAACCACCAAGTAGTAGGTATGGGTCATACTAGTAATGAAAAAGAAAGCTGAGGAGTGATTTTATTTTATTTACATATATTTGTTAACCAGATTAGAATCAGTCCTTCAAAGATGATATAATGTACATGTAAGCATAACAAAGATTTATCAATAAACACCACAGCAAAAGATAAAGAAAAAAACACAAAAGCCAACACTTTACCAGTATACTTTAATAACAGCGATCTGGTACCTCGGCAATTCGCCTTCAAGGATCACACTTGATTGAGTGTGGACATAAAATTTATATACACACACTCTCATCAATTAACATTATTCAATAATTACATTACATAATCAATTAATTAATTAAGTAACATTTTCAAATATTTTTAAAGTGACCATGAATTACTAAAAATAAATAAATATTTATCACTTAAACATAATAATAATGCTTAAATTCCCAATTCCTGATTCATGCCATATGGTTTTAAAGTCTGAAACTTGAAAATCATTCTAGTTTCTAACTCCAATAGCTTAACTACAATGTCATCCCCTCTATTAATAAAGGGCTTTCCCAATACACAAAATATTAAACTAGTAGAAGAACTATTATGTGTTTCTTAAAAATGTTGTGCAACTGTACTATTTAAATTCTTGTTTCTGATATCTTTTAAATGCTCCAGAATACGAATTCTGACCATACGTTTGGTCTGTCCTATGTACCACACATTATTACATGAGCAACCCAAAATGTAAACTACCCCAGTGGATTTACAATTAAAATAATATTTAGCAACAAAAGGTATACCATTGATGATACTCAAATTCTTAACCTTATGACAAATACTACAAGAGCCACAAAAAAGGTTCCACATACTGAAGAAAAAGTGTTGTAGTTTCTTTCAATTAAGTTGTTATTCAACAATTCTTTAAGATTTTTCCCTCTTTTGTAAGAGAATGTAATATGTTTTGCAAAAAAGATGACCAATGGTCTCATCCTCACTAATAATGTACCAATATTTTCTGACTAAGGAAACCAATTTATCAGAGAAAGCAGAATATCTAGTTACATAAAACTGCTTTTCTTCATCATAAGTTCTTTGAGTGTAAATATCACACCTCAGATCAGAATTCCTAGTGAAAATGTAATTTCCATCAATATTCTGCCCAAGTAGTTTATTTTTGCATGCTATCAACTGTGTTATGTTATAACCCCTTTCACTTAATCTCAATATAACTTTATTCAATTCACTGATTTTTTCATTTTTATTACTTGTGTGGTCATAAATTCTCTTGAATTCACCATAAGGTAACGCCTTCAATAAATGACCTGGATGCATGCTTGTTGCATGCAAAAACATATTGACAGAAGTAGGTTTTCTAAAGGGCCTAAACCCTATATTTTCCCCATCTTCAAACAATGTTAAATCCAAAAAATTAATCTGTTTTCTATCCAACTCATAAGAAAAACCAAGATGGTGTTCATTATTAAGAAGATTGTCAAAAAATACAAAAAAATCATCTCTTTCTCCCTTACAAATAAAGATGAGATCATCAATGTAACGCTTATATAATATGACATTCTTAAAAAAAGAGGTAGGATAAATAAACAAAGATTTATATCTGGGACTGTAAGGACATGAAAAGTATATTAGTTTGCTGGGTAAGGGACTGTAAGGATGTGCACTATAAAAGTCACAATACAGCAAAGGAGTAACGAGCTGCAGAGACACTTAAAGAGACTATTTTTTGGTGAGAAAACGGGATAAAAAATGGTGCCAAGAAAAAAAAAAGGTGTAGGCAGTCAGAAAGAGAACAGGGGAGTCACTCTTTGAGTAGAAATATAGCAACGAGGTATATCAGGAAGGAGAAAGAAATAGATAAAGGGTTATTAGCAGATATTAAGACAGGGAAGATGTTCTTACATATGTATGTAGATGAAATGAAAAAAAGTAAAAATAGAGAGAGAAAGAGAAATATCTGAACTATCTTATTAGAGAAAAGAATCTAATGCAGCTTAAGGGCCAACAGACATTCTAAATGAATATTTTCATCAGTTTTTACTAAAGAAGCAGACGGAATATATGGGAAGGCAGTACAGGTTCATGGAAAAATGGACAGGCGGGGAACTATCAAATGACTAGTTAGAAAATGCACTAAACAATCTAAAGCTAGACACGACACCAGGATACTGTGGGATTCAACCAAAAATAATATAAAAGGGTTGCAGGATTTTGTCAACACCTGTGATACAGCCATTTAGCAGGTTATAGTATACTGGAGGTTATGAGTAGTAGCATTGTTCTAGAGGTCCAGAGCAGAAAGTAGCCATGGAAACAACAGCCTAGTAACTAACTTAAGTGACAGGCACAAGTCATAGCAGCTGTGCCAAAGTTAAGACTTTATAAATCCTCAAGCAGAAAGGGTTATTCAATGAATTCAACCATTATTTGACTGCAAAACAATCCAGTAAAGCTTGCCTATCCAGTTCTTAGACTTGGTTACTAGGGCAGTGGACAGAAGTAGCCCTGTGGATATGATATGGATTTGGCAAAGCATCTGACTCACACCTACAATGCAACTTTTTTTTTTTTTTAGACATGAGATGGAGATGTATGGGCAGCAATCCATGTGGACAGAGTCAGAAGTGGTTATATAACAGGGAATCTAAGGTAACCACCAGAAACAAGTAGAGTTCCATGGGCGGTCATTCCTTGGTGAAGCCATATGTATGGAGTATTTGTAATGGACCTCATGAAGAGCATGGGAAGATAGTTTAGATATTTTCAGATAGCATTAGTAATGATAAAGAGGTGGCAGATAAAAGACCAAACAAAAAGACAGAGCTAAAGAGACTGGAGACATGGTCTGTAAGCTAGCAGTTTCACTTAAACGTTCACATGCTTTGTGCAAATTGTGGGAATTACAACCCAGGAGATTAATGTGCAAATCGAATAGTCAGTCCATAAAAATTCAGAAGAGTGAAAATGACCTGAGGGTTATCACTAGGGAAGCTCTACACATCAGGAACAAAGTAAAAGGGTAGCAGCCAAAGCAAATCAAATGCAGAAATATATATTTTGAGGTGAAATCTGCAGACAGGAATGTGATAATGTCACTTCTTCAAGCTTCAGGTAGGCTACATTTGAAGTATTGTATACATTCCAGAGGCCTTCTCAGGAAAGGGAAAATGTAACTTACACCACTGATGTAAAGGTATAAAGCTCTAACTACAGGCCAGGTAACCAAGTTTGTATAGAGACTTGTATACTGTAGGGGACAGCTTAGTAGATGTTGTTGTCCATGCTAATAAGGGAAGGGCAGGTCTTTTCTGGCTCTTGCCACCACTGCTGACCAGATCCCTCCCAGATAGAATGGGCAGTGTTGACAAAATGGAGGCTGGTGAGGGGTAACTTGGGCCTGGCTCCCCAAGTTAGTTATGGTAGCCCTTGTTGGTCACATTAAGAAGGATGCGTGAGGTGATAGGGTTGTATATGTAGTCTCTGTGGTGATGTAGTGCCCATTTCACTGCTCAAGGGGAGGGAATTAGGGCCCAGATACAAAATATCACTGATGAGTACCAAACTCTGCATGGGTACCTGGATGATGGCACCCTCTGGATGAATCTTGCCCAGGAAATCTGAAGAGCACAAATATGTTAGAGTCTGTTAGGAGATGGCTCTATGGTCTATAGACAAAAGGAAAAGCACCTAAAAAAAAGGGGAGAACATATTCCCAGACTGGATGCTGAAGAAAGATTCATTAGGATGATGCATATGAGGCGAAGCCGTGACAGCCTAACCTGTTTATACCTAGGAAGGGAAGGAAGGAGGGATATGATAGGGTTATATGAGGCACTGTCACATTAAATGTGATAGGATATCCCTTAAAAAGAAAGTCAGAACAAGTAGAAAGATGTAGTGCCAGCATAGTGAGGGAATGCAATTACAATTACAATTACAATGTTATATACTAAGCTAATGGCCACCAGGGCCTTTATAAGCCTAGCCATGTAAGCCAATCCAGCTGTGGCCCTATATATCATGGGTGTTTATTTATTAGGAAGGGATATGTTAATTAGGACATTTCTGGAGGTTATGTGGGGGTATATTAGTTTGGGTATTGCTGTCTGCTTCTATCAGAGACATGGGGGCAAGACTCAGGGTGAATTTCTGATCCCCTAGCCATTAGTCAATGTTAGTCTTGAATAGGGTTAAGGATGGAATCTTTTTCACATAAATGGGGAGGCTGTTCCAGAGCATGGGGATCATCTGAGACTAAACATCTAAACCTTTATGCCAACCACAAACCCCTATAACCAGCGGTCAGAATCAAACCCTGCACCTTGTATATGTGAAGTAAAGACTTTAACCATTATGCCAACATATGTCAAGGGTCCCAATTCACTGTTACTTTCTCAGGAGAGGAAAGCTCACGGAGGAATCAATTACAGTGATGGCAAGTGGAAGGTGAGGTAGCTGAAGCTACTTAACTAGAACTCCAGGACAGATGAGTTGCAAGTGGTGATCAACTGCTTTAATTTAAGTGAAACAAATGGACAGACTTCAAAGACTCATGGTATCCTGCTGGAGAAATATTTTTTTGTTGGGTTATGTTATGTTATGTTATGCTATACTATACTATGTTATGTTATGTTATGTTATGTTATGTTATGTTATGTTATGTTATGTTATGTTATGTTATGTTATGTTATGTTAAGGGAAAATATTAAGAGTGGATAAGAGAAGATCAATGTATATTATTAATAAACATGGCAGGCAACTAACTCTTGCAAGTTTACTCAAACATTATTAATTATTTTTCTCAATCAGCTATTGTTTGCATGTGCTTTTATTTCTTTAATTGTTTGTTTCAGCTCCCCTACTCACCTCTGACTGCTGCCAACTTCCAACTGTCTGCACCACTTACTCCTTACCGTTTATCTAAGATGTTTCTTTTCATTAGGCAAACTTCCCGAGTTCTCAGAAAGACAGTAACAAAGGGGGTGTTGTCTGCATGAGGGAGTACATAATGACTGACAGTTATCATCATCATAACAAGCACATTCAGAGGAAGTAACATGTCATTGGATCAGACAAGAATGATTCTCATTTCTACATGGCATGCCTTTGACCTCAGTCACTTCCACACTCTGAAGCTGCAACAGCAAGGCTTTGGGTCTACATCTGAGGTCATGTAAGCTCTGAATAATCCAACATCAGAATAATAGAGTTGATGAACGACTGCTTCTTCATATCTCACTCAGCTAATCCTTCCAGTAGTTTATTCTCATTCTCAAGCCCAGCTTGCCAATGGCACACATGGACACCCTGACTTTGCGCCAGTGGACAGACATTTCTTTATTTAATTTATTCTGCTTGGGAAATCAAGCCAATAAAGCCATTTATAACAAATGCCCAAACAGAAAAGCACTAAAACTTCACAATGTAAACATAACTGGACCAGACTCAGAAAACTTTACAGCATCACACTAAGCAACTTTGCTCAATGAACGGCCAGGCACAGGCTATGTGCAATTCATAAAATCTGACATTACATGACCAGCCCAAGTAATGAGGTTGGCCGCACTACCAGCCAGGGACCATATAATGAGCTGCCATGCATGATAATGAGGCAAAACAAAATGGTAGAGTGATTCAGAAATGTTTAGATACAATTCAGAGAAGCTGCATGTGCTTTATATTTGAACATGTCATGCGTCCATGCTCAGATGGAGTACAGTGTACAAATATGCTTCAGGCTTCCACATCTACAGTGAAGGCATGCCTTCAGGAAGCTCTCATCGAGTTATTTTGCTTGATGGTCAGAAACAGTGTCCCTGGATATAATATTAAATAAAATATGTATCTAATATATATATATATATATATATATATATATATATATGTATATATATATATATATATATATATATATATATATATATTATATTATATGAAAAATTAAGGCAGCGTGAATTTTTAATGTGATTGGATACATTTGGGTAATAATATGCATATAAAGGGGGAGTAATTTATGATGTGGTTTCAGCTGAAGAAGTTACATGGTTGACTAAAAACGTGGTGAACAAGTTAAGCATTTTTTTTTGTACTAGTTTCTGTCTAATAAAGTTAAAGTTCGTGGTATTGGTGGCTCCAAGTACTTCTTTTCTTATTTTCTGTGGAGGTTACATTTTTGTACATGCTTTTTCTTACGCATATATATATATATATATATATATATATATATATATATATATATATATATATATATATATTATATGTGTATGTTTGTACATATATATATATATATATATATATATATATATATATGCAAAATTAAGTTATTTATATATATATCTATATATATATATATATATATATATATATATATATATATCTATAGATGTTTCAGATAGTTTCAACCAATTCTTTACTGAGACAATTCAAGCCCTAGCATGCCAACTACCTCTTAGCTCCCCTGGTCCTCAAAGTACCACCCCTAGAAACCTACCCTCATTCAGCTTCCAACCAGTGGCCACGCCACTTATCCATACTTAAAACCCACCACACTCTCTGCTGATTAACTCCCCGTCGAGTACCTTCAAAAATCAGCTGATGCTATTGCCTACACAGTATCAGTACCAATTAATCAAACCATAATAGAAGCTAGAATTCCCATCATCTGGAAAATATCCTATGTAATCCCACTTCATAAAGGAGGCAGCTCTACTGAATTCTCCAGTT